>NC_090233.1:34137841-34437841 GCF_024489055.1 Chanodichthys erythropterus | reverse complement strand
ACAGAGCATTACAGAATTACCGTTGAACAAATTGAGGCAGGCTAAACAGAGTTTGTTTCTGTTCTGAGTCTAGGACAGAGAAGAAACCATTGATTCATTCTGGACTAGATTATAAATCTAAAACTGTGGCCTAGTTAGTTCTGCTTGATCTATATTCCCAAACTCTAAATGCAAACGCAATCAGTCATTTCACAGATATTATATCATTTATCCACAAAGATTTGCACCCATGAGAACACATAAAAATAAACAATCCACTGACAATCAATATATTAGGCAGTTTAGTACAGTGGGCTCTAAAAATAAACTAGATGGTTCTCCAATTTTCTACTTCATTTTCTATTTTCTTGTTGACAGCATTGAAAAATGCATTGTGTCAGATGTTCTTTTTAGTTCAGTTATGTTCAATTTCCGACCCTCTTTCCTTCCTCTGCATGACGGCTCTTTTAAATTAATCGCTCACTCATGATGGTGTCCGTTGTCTGCTCTCTTTCTCATTGCTTCCAAATCTATATTCCTGATACGCACACAAGTTCTGCTATAAGAAGCGCACATAAAGCTGACTGAGAACGTGTGAGCTCAATGTCATACAGTTTCATGAATAAAGCAACACAGCACTACAAATACAAATACTTAATAACAGTTGATGGGCCGCACTGACTTCCATAATATGGGAAAAAAAAAAAAAATACTATAGAAATCAATGGAGCCCATCAACTGTTTGGTTACCGACATTTATCAAAATATCCTCTTTTGTGTTTAGCAGAAGAAAGAAATTCATACAGGTTTGGAACAACTTGAAGGTGAGTAAATTATGACTGAATTTTCATTTTTGGCTGAACTATCCCATTAGGTTTAAGATAAATTGTGTTTTAAGGCATAATTATGTCACTTGGTGCACTATTCAGACATGCAACATGCAATAGGAGGGAGACAGTTCTGCAGAAGCTGCTTATATCACACGCAGTCACTCACAGCTACTGAAGCGAGCTCCTGAGCCGGATGTAGCCTTCTTCATCGATTTTCCATTAAATTAATTTGGTAAATGGATGTGGTTTAGTCTTAACGGCTCTAATCTCATCAGAGTTTTTACTTTACAGTGTTGGACGATGTTCGCCCCGTCAACTTTCGAGAGGATCCCATGCCATGAAAATGCAACGCAGTACAAAAATAATGAACTTGCCCCATCTGATGGTGACAAACAAACAATAAAGACCTGCACCGGCAATGGTATGAAACAAAAAAACTGAAAAAGTAAAAGGTAATGGGGCTAAATGAGAAGGATTTCGAAGTGGAGCAAGGCCCATTAGGCTGTAAACGCATAACAGATCAGAAGCTTTAGCGGGTTTTGTCTGCCAGATCAGACAGCAGCATTTTGAGAAGGAAATGATTCAACTGGGCACGTCAGTCATTGTTCTTCGTCGCCCCACTGTGAGCTAGTGCATGATAGATAAGCGTAAACATAGACGAGTATGTAAGCAAGTCATTGTCCTACTCAACCAGTGCCACGCTAACAAAACACCGCAGGTACCCTTTCTGAATTATTGACAGAATGTTACCTTTGAGCAAGTCGCTCACCTGTCGTTGTACTGACAGCGTTCTCCGCCATCTTCGTGGTCCACCGGCGGCTCTCCCAACCGCAATGTCACGGACGGCGTCGCAGCAAACCTCTACCTCCCAAAAAATCAAGCAAAGAGAAACAGCATAGCCAGCTCCTTCCTGGACTGCGGTACCGGGAACCGATCCGCTTTCCACAATCTCAGCAGAACGCGCTCTGTGGCGCTATCACAGATTGTTAGGATTGCAGTGATGAATCGTTTGAGGGGAAAGTTTGTCTCGCGCGGCAGGCAGGAATATTCTTACCAGCTGTCCCGTGAAGAGAACGCTCGCGCCCGAGTAACGGTTGAGGAGAGTGTGGTTGGAGCGGCTGGACAGCGCAGTAGTGCTGAAACACCGAGTGACGTCATCCACAGCGGTGGAAACGAGGCAGAGAACGAGAAACGACTGGCCACGTTCACAACCAAAACTTTTCAAATTATTTTTTTAGTATACCTATTCGAATAATAAAAATAAATAAATAAAATAGACAAAATTCAGTTGTGTGTGTGTATATTAAAATCCAGTCATAAATTCACGCGCTGTTGTCTGCGTCTTAAAGTGTTAATTCACGCAAAAAATGCAAATTGTATCATTAAGTACTCACCCGCAGGTCGTTCCACACCCGTAAGATCTTCGGAACACAAATTAAGATATTTTTGATGAAATCCGATGGCTCACACTGAGGCCTCCAATGACAGCAATTTAATTTACACTTTTTTTAAACGCCCAGAAAGCTACTAAAGACATATTTAAAACAGTTCATGTAACTACAGTGGTTCAACCTTAATGTTATGAAGCGACGAGAATACTTTTTGTACCAAGAATAAATAAATAAATAAATAATAACGACTTTATTCAACAATATCTAGTGATGGGTGATTTCAAAGCACTGCTTCATGAAGCTTCGAAGCTTTACGAATCTTTTGTTACGAATCAGTAGTTTGGAGCATGTATAAAACTGCCAAAGTCACGCGAACCATTGAAATTTTGAAATGTTTTGAAACATTTATAACGTAACAAAGCCTCTTTTACTGAAATCACGTGACTTTTGCAGTGTGACATCACACAACGAATATTTGTGTGAACGAACCCTACAGTGGACTCAAACTGAATTCCTGGAGGGCCACAGCTCTGCACAGTTTTAGCTGCAACTCACGCCTGCTTAGATGTTTCTAGTAATCCTGAAGACCCTGAATAGCTGGATCAGGTGTGTTTGATTAGGGTTGGAGCAAAACTGTGCAGAGCTGTGGCCCTCCAGGAATTGAGTTTGAGACCACTGCTTTAAGAGAAAAGGGAAATGATGAGCAGTGGCAGCAAAAATGTTAACTTGAGTAGACCATCCATTAGGATTGCTTCGCAAGCTATGAGTCCAAACATTTCAACAGCTCAAAAATATGCAAATTCGAACGTCACGGTTTTCCATTGTAACTTGGATTCTTGAAATTTCAATACTCAAAATAATTACTAATCCACTGAAGTATGAAAACTGTTAAACACAAAAAAAATTGCCAGGATTAACCATTTTAAGTGTGAAAAGCTTAATTTACACTTTGAAAATGACTCAAAACTGGTTAAAATAAAGATTTATGAGTAATCAATTACTCAAACGCTGCATCACAGGTATAAGAAGTTAATGGTAGTACGTCTTCAAGGGTAGTGAACAAACAGTTCTTCTTTGGAGACTGGAGACGGTCCATGTGATATGGATGAAACGTGGCACTCCGATACAGCCAGAGGGGTAACAGGACTGGCAGTAATGAGTCCAAATGAAATGGGTCAGGACGAGTTCTCTTACAAAGCGATGAGCACAGAGAGGGAGTACAACAGTAGAAAAGGTCGTCTCTAGACAACATCCAGAAAACTTACAATTGGGTGACCAAATTAATGACTGCAAAAACTATATTTTTACACAAAATTGGAAAACCTCTAATATTTATCTGATTATTTATCATGATCTAATGCCATTACTAAATATCTAGGTGTTATCTAAGGTTTATGGCTGTATGGTTTATATTAAATTCAGTATCAGACATCATTAAATGATGGTAGTTTCCGCCTTTACTGCCAAATAGTGGTAAAATGATGTTACTGCTACTACTATTACTACTACAAACAAAATGGGAAAAAAACAACAAAAAATAAAAATATATATTTTTATTTCAGGCACAGCAGAAATTAATGCAAATGCCATGCAGAAGAGACAGTGTAAATTGAGAAAATAAAATACAGGGGAAAAAAAAAAAGCAAATATACAATGCAAGAAATAAAGTTCAGTCCAAACAGATAAAAGACTCAACTTTTTATTGTAGATTCTGGATTTCTTTGTGTTTTAAATTCCACCACATACAGTGGAACACAATATAAATACTTTAAAACTATAACAAAAATATGCAGTCTAAGATGTGTGGTTGTCATTAAATGTGAATGAAAGATTTATGTGACCGTCAGAATGCTTGGAGAAGCCTTGTAGTCTTGTATGTGGTAGAGAGAGAGAAACAGAGTTAAGCAATAAGACTCTGTGTTTCTCTGAGGGAGGTTGCAGTAGGATATAGGGCATCAATTGTGCCAAGCTGCAATTTTTCCCCAACAAGGAAGCATTTTCTCCTCTCAGTGTAAACAGTATAGCCCACCGGCAGTCATGACTCAGATCTGTGTGAGAGGGCAGAAACAAACACATTAAGGAATAGATTTCCCCAAACACTTCAGTATGATGTTCTAACCTTAAAAGAGGTGATTTAGTCTGTTTTATGCAGATAGTTAAAACAATTTACATTTGGTTTACTTTTAAATTACTGTTTATACTTAACAGATCAATGACATAATATGCTTGTAATATTCTTGTTAATACGTTTTGGGTCAGTAAAAGTTTTTTTCAGGTTTCTGAAAGATCTCGTACACTCACAAAGGCTACATTTATTTGACTAACACAGAAAAACTGTGAAATATTATTACAATTTAAATAACTGTTCTATATGTTAAAATATTTTAAGTGTATTTTATTCCTGTGATGGCAAAGCTGAATTTTCAGCATCATTACTCTAGTCTTCAGTGTCACATGATCCTACAGAAATCATACTAATATGCTAATTTTGGTGCTCAAGAAACATTTTTTATTATTATCAATGATGAAAATGGCTTAATATTTTTGTGGAAACCTAGATTTTTTCCCCCTGGATTCTAGAAAGTTCAAAAGAATAGAACTAGAACTTTATTTAAAAATAATTTTATTTGAACTAGATTCTTTTGTAAAAAAATATTTACTTTTACTTCAATTTAACATGTCTTTTCTAAAAAAAAAAAAAAAATTCTCATTTGTTTCCAAAAAAAAGAAAAAAAAAAAGAAATAAACAACCTGTCCCCAACTTTTGAATGGTAGTGTATCTAAGTTGTATACAGTGGACATACACTAATACAGCCACTCAACATTTATAAAAATAATATTTTTTAAAATAACCTGCTGCTCCTGTCATGATAAAAAGAATTGTGCACTTACGTCATCAATTTCCTCATCGTCATTACCAATATCATCAAACAGAATCTCATCATCATCTCCAGGTCCAAACGTGTCCGTTTCATTGATTTTAGCTGCCAGAAAGTCACAACAAACATCAGCCAAAAGTCTTTTAGTTAGGTACACACTTTCATCCTTGAGGATATAAAACTTGTGCTATGTGAGAGCTTCTATATATCATCTGGCACTTACAGTCATGCTCAAAATAATTCATACCCTTAGTAAATATGACCAAAGGCGGCTGTGAAAATAAATCAGCATTATTAATCATTTTGATCTTTCATTTTAAAAATCTACAAAAATCCAACCTTTCATTGGAGAATAATAATTTTAAATGGGGGGAAAAATCTCATTATGAAGTAAATGATTTTCTCTAATACACACTGCTCACAATTAATCATACCCTTTTATTCAATACTTTTTGCAAACTCCTTTTTCCAAGATAACAGCTCTGAGTCTTCTTCTATAATGCCTGATGAGTTTGGAGAACACCTGAGGAGAGATCAGAGACCATTCCTCCATACAGAATCTCTCCAGATCCTTCAGATTCCAGCTCCATGCTGGTGCTTCTTCTCTTCAGTTCACTCCACTCATTTTCTTTAGGGTTCAGGTCAGGGGACTGTTATGGCCATGGCAGAAGCTTCATTTTGTGCTCAGTGACACATTTTTGTGTTGGATTTGATGTTTGTTCTGGATCATAATCCTGATGGAAGATCCAACCACGGCCCATTATTGGATTTCTAACAGGGACAGTCAGGTTGTGATTTTTTTTATCTGTTGGTATTTGATAGAATCCATGATACCATGTATCTGAACAAGATGTCCAGGATCTCCGGCAGAAAAATAGGCCCACAACGTTAAAGATAAAGCAGTATATTTCATTGTACACATGGGGTACTTTTTACCCCTGTGTGCACCAAACCCATCTTAAGTGTTTGCTGCTAAAAAAGCTTTTTTTTTTTTTTGTATATCTGACCATAGAACCCATCCCGTTTGAAGTTCCAGTAGTGTCAGTTACTTTTCAAATGTTCTATGGTCAGATGGAAAAAAAAAAATTGCTTTTTTTAGCAGCAATGTTATGATCCAGAACAAACATCACAACCAACACAAAAATGTGTCACTGAGCACAAAATGAAGCTTCTGCCATGGCCATAACAGTCCCCTGACCTGAACCCAAAAGAAAATGAGTGGAGTGAACTGAAGAGAACAAGCACCAACATGGAGCTGGAATCTGAAGGATCTGGAGAGATTCTGCATGAAGGAATGGTCTCTGATCTCTTGTGAGGTGTTCTCCAAACTCAGAGCTGTTATCTTGGCAAAAGGAGTTTGCAAAAAGTATTGAATAAAAGGGTATGATTAATTGTGAGCAGTGTGTATTAGAGAAAAACATCTCTCTCATAATGAGATTTCCCCCCCATTTAAAATTATTATTCTCCAATGAAAGGTTGGATTTTTGTAGATTTTTAAAATGAAAGATCAAAATTATTAATAATGCTGATTTATTTTCACAGCCTTCTTTGGTCATATTTACCAAGGGTATGAATAATTTTGAGCATGACTATAAGTGTGGGCAATTTGTTTAGTACTATGACATTATCATAAAACAAATGAAAAAGTAAAAAACAAAAAAACACGAATGATGCCAGTTTGTGACTTACCATGTTCTGGAAGCTCTCCGTATGCTTTAAGACTGCGAGCCTCATCTGCATTGTACTTTAAAATGACATCTGCTTTGTTATCCTATGAAATACACATGAAAAAAGAATAAATAATAATAATATAATATAAATAAAAAATATAATAAAATTTCTATATATTAAAATAATTTATATATATATATATATATATATATATATATATATATATATATATATATATATATATATAAAAACACCTACCTGGTAATCTCTAAGACCAACAAGGATTATGTCAGATGTGTTGATCCAAACCTAAAGGACATAGGAATATTTGGTTAATACTTGGGCTAGAAAAAAAGTTCAATGTCCACCATAAAAAAAAAAGAAAAAAAAAGTTGGTTTAGCTGTGTCCTTATTAAGTTGTGTTCTCTGCAAGCAGAAATAAGAGTCTGAGCCATTACCTTCATGTTGGAGATTTTGGATGCCAGTATTTATAAAAAAAAAAAAAAAAAAAAAAGTGTATGTCTACTGAGTATGAGTATTGTCTCAGGTAAGAATTTAGTGGATGGTGATGGATGGGATTTTTACATTTGTGTACATTGTTTATGTGTGAAAGCCATGTTTATTGAAACTCAATGAAAAACAATTTTCTCATGGGGACAATAAAAGTCAATATAATATAATACAATACAATACAACTCTCATCATTAACATTATCACACCTTTTTCCGGAGTTTTCCTCTGATGTGGCAAAGCCGCTTGACCCCATCAAAGCACATGGCCTCTAACCGCCCATTTCCCAGCATCTTTATCACCTGAGCATATTCTAGCACAAGACATTGGGAGATGTTGAAAAACTGAAGAGCATCTTAACTTGGTTTCTTATATACACACAAACAACCATTCAAACGTTTGAGGTCAGTAAGATGTTTTTTAAAAATGTTTTTGAAAGAAGAGATAAAAAACATAAAAAGTACACAAAAGCACTAATATTGTGAATAAAATATTAATAAAAAGTTATATTACAATATACACTGCCCTGCCAAAAAGTCGCTGTTTGGATTTAAATAAGCAAAAACTTAAGAGTCTATCATTCGATCATTATTGCAGTGATTATGTTTCTAGTATTTTATATGTTTGGCAACAGTTCTTCTAACCCTAATTGATGGAGCTTTTCATTTCTTAACCATATAGGAAGACGTATCATGGCCAGATTCCAGGATGACAATGTCAAGATTCATCAGGTTCAAATTGTGAAAGAATGGTTGTGAGGGAGCTTGAAGAATCATTTTCACACATGAATTGGCACCTCTGAGTCCAGACCTTAAATTCATTGAAAGTCTTTGGGATGTGCTGGAGTAGACTTCACAGAGTGCTTGACTCTTGAATTGTCAAAAATTGTCAATCATGATCAATCATCATGACCAAAAGATCCTGTATTGACAATGCAAGAGTCAAGCACTCCAGCACATCTCAAAGACTTTCAATGAATTTAAGGTCTGGACTCAATCGTAACAGTCGTAACAACATAACACCATAACAGTCTGCGTTATGTTGAGATTCGCCTGTTTTTCGGAGGTCTTTTAAACAAATGAGATTTACATAAGAAGGAGGAAGAAATGGAGTTTGAAACTCAATGTATGTCTTTTTGATGTACTGAACTCTTGTTATTCAACTATGCCAAGGTAAATTCAATTTTTGATTCTAGGGCACCTTTAAGATATGTCAGTAAACGTTTCTTTCAATTAAAACAGCTCAAACATGCTTTTTAGTCTAGGACTAGCTTAAGCCTTGTCTGTAAAACAAGTCTGTAAAACCTGTGCACAAAGCTGGTTTCAGTTTCTGCCCAGGTAAGTTCAAGATTAGTTTGAGCAAACTCTGTTTTTTCAGGCTCATGAAGGTGGATTGGTTTTTAGCGGGTTTCATTGCTATGGTAACTTATGCTACACGGCCAACCTGCTCCAGAGCAGGTTTTATTCTGTGTTAGAGATCACAGATCAAAACTTGACCAATCAGAGTAGTGACCTGTATCTGATGCAATAAAGCCACTCCCCCTGCATCTCTCGCTCCAAATTAAATCAGTTTATAGTGAAAACATTTTTAGGAGACAAAATTTTGCTGTTAATTATTTATTATTTATATTTATATTAAGTTATAATTATGTATCATTCATATGACATAATTATTAGAATAATTGACAATATTAAACTTTGCTTTTAAATTAAAATAAATATAATACATGCATTAATATATAAAGCTTTAAAACAGGTTACGCTTACATGTATTCTTTTGAGCTCTTTGTGAAGCTATATAAATTATAAGGCCTATTTGTTTGATTCACATGCATTGATATAGTTTTTCTTTCAGTTGCCTTCTCAAACTTCCACTGCAGCAGAAAAGTTTATTCCTGCTTTGTAAGTGCATTTAATTTCATGATATTTTTTCACAACAATCCTTTAATCTTCAGAAGAGACGCGAATTGCGCACCTCTCTCGCAAGAAGTAAATCAAATGGACGTTCTCCATATTCCATGTGATTGGCTGTTTGGCTGTGATTGGCACACGCTTCAGAGTTAATCGCAAAACTCTGGATTAAACCTGAGTTGACAGAGAATGTTTATACCAAGCTTTGTGAGCCTGTTGTAGAAACATTTCTAATTATGATCAATGTTGAAAACAGTTGTGCAGCTTAATATTTTAATGGAGACTTGATACTATTTTTTCAGGATTCTTTGAGGATAATTTATAGGCATTTATTTGAAATATTAAAGAAATTTATAATATAAAAACAGGGATCATACAGATTCTGTAAAATGAAATTCCAGGAATTTCAAGTTCTTTTCATTTTTTTTTTAGTTTTCAAGGGTTACAATCAGCACTTATCAAACAATATCTTTATTTAAGGATTTTTTTTTACTCAAATTACTGATATAAAAGGTAGCCAAAATACAACTTATTTAATAATATATATTAAATGCAAAGTTTATAATGGCTATTATTGTAAATAAATCATATTATAATGTTGGTGTACTTGTTATTGAGAAACATCTATATATTAATAATGGAGATGTATCCACTACTTCAGTGCAGGTTCCATAGTTACACCAGTAGGTGGTGGCAAGGGACTGACTTTAACTGACTTTTAGAGTGAGTTAGCAGACCATTCATATATATATATATATATAAAACAACACTTTTCAAGAGTGTTCAAGGGTTTTCCAGGACTTAAATTTCAAAAAGTGAAATTCAAGTACTTCAAGCACTTTAAGCACCTTGTAGAACCCTGTAAAAAGATTCAATTAAGTGCAGTGGTTCCTCTTACCCCACCCCTCTTATCTAACACATGGATTCAGACCATCAGCTTTTTAGGAGAGAGATCTATGAACCAAACTGAAGCTACATCTACACCTGGGTTCCTCAAGTTTGGTCCTGGAGGGCCATCACAGTGGCCACTAATATACACTAATCCACAACTGCTGTCCTGTGCCAAAACATGAAGGCCATTGTATTTTAGACCATACACAAAACGGGGATTGAGTGCAACCCTGACACACCAGTAAGTGGTGGGATATTTTGCTAATAGAATTATCACGGCAGAATAATAGAGTGAGAACTATTCCTGGTATCGTCTCAGTGAGCTTTTATTATGTTTTACACATGTGCAGTAAGATGATTTAGGCTTTTTCTGACGTTTTAGATTGGACAAGAGCGTTTGAAATGAAAATTAAGCTTTTCAAATATACCTGCCTTAATATAGACATAGCCAGTGTGTCAGATGAGAGATACAAAATGTGCACAGTGGTGGAGCACAGGCGGAACTGACCACCACTGATCCTTGCTTAAAGTGTTGATTTCAATCTTACTGACCCCAAACTGTTGACAAAAAACAACATCACCAAAATCAGAGTAAAGGAGCATAAAATTAAGTGGTGAAAATGGTTATGTATTTGCATATATACAGAGGGCTTAACTATTAGTGGATCTCAATGCTATCTCATATGTTGATATTTACTTACCTTGGCCGTCCTCCTTGAAAACCAGTTCTCTCTTCTCAGACTCATTCTCGTTCTTACCACGCCGCCGATTCTTACCTCCTTTACCTGAAAAAAAAAGAAAGAAAGAAAAAAAAAAGACGACTGA
This sequence comes from Chanodichthys erythropterus, assembly GCF_024489055.1. Taxonomy (NCBI): domain Eukaryota; kingdom Metazoa; phylum Chordata; class Actinopteri; order Cypriniformes; family Xenocyprididae; genus Chanodichthys; species Chanodichthys erythropterus. The sequence goes on along the minus strand of NC_090233.1, from coordinate 34,426,955 downwards.
ATTATACTGTTCATAAACATCAGCTATTAGATCTCTTATATCTCAGTTCCCTCTCTCATCCTGATTGTCACCTTTTCCAAAATCTACTACGTCGGTTTCAAAATCAAAACCAGCTGTACAGTTATTTACATACATGTGACACTGTGCATGTTCTATACTGTTTTTTCTTGCTATTACTATCATAGAATTCCCAATGTATTGTACTCACGGTAACTGTTGTGGTTAATTTCTCTGAATATTCACATTAACTCTATAAAGCCTACTGTATAATTTTTGATACATGCCTTCTGCCCTCTGAAAGATAGTTTATAATTTTTTATAAGTAAAAAGGCTATTACCATACAAATGTTCACCTTCAGGTCATGGTACATTAATGATTTAATTTAAGAATAACTTTTATATTATTATGAACATTTACCAGACTTGGGTTTGCTCGATTATAGCCTACATCATATTTTCTTGATGATCTTGTTTATGATTTTTTCTTGATTATCCATTTATTTTGCAATACAATGATCTCAGTCATCAATGCATTGCATTGCATTATGTTTCACCCCCATTAATAAAAACTATTTGATCATAACTCAACATTAAAATATCATTAATAACAATAACTGCATTCAACTGTACACCTCAATTGTGAGTTCCATATTCTAACTATATAGGTCATAAAATTGTATCAAATAAAATACAAACCATAAAACACACATGCAATCATTTAATCAAAGCATTAAAAAAAAAAACAAAGGTTCAATATCCATTTGAGAGAAGAAAAAAAAAAATCAGGCTTTTATTTCATATGTCAGGCTTTACAAAATAAATTCACGATGTTTGGGTCGACTTGTTTTTAACCAATAAGTTAAATTAATGATTCAATTATTCAGTCATTAAGGCAGTAATACACACGAAAGACAGGTGCCGCCACATACAAGTGTTGTGCAGAATTTTAAATGATTAGACTTGCCTAATTCTAAACCTACCTATACTAAGGACTAGTAATCTGGCGGAGGTCAGAATTCGGCACAACACCGGGGTAATGATGCAACCCGCAGAAAGTGTAACTAAAGAAATCTTTATAAAGAGACAAACTGATTAAAAGTGTCAGTATCTTAATAATACACTTCCGCTCAAGCAGCGACTATCCCTAGACAAGCAAATAGTTTAACTCACGAGGGCTCGTGGTCACGTTGCTCGCAAAGGCCGGCTGGTTAGATCGAGAGCTAGGCTGAATTCAGACCGATTCAGACACATTAACAGCTGCTTGGACAATAAAGTGTCTTCTGTTTCCCTTACCTTTATTCTTTGGCATGTTCGGATTACAGATACTGCGGTCTTTGTTCAATTATGTCGTATAATAGTCGTTGAATAAATAAATGTTAAATTTTAAGAGAAGAACGTCAAATAATCTCCTTCTCCCCTTCTGAAGACTTCCGCTTAAGCTAGTAATCTGCGCCTGCGCAACGCTTGATTTTCCAATAAAACTTTATTTACAATCTCAAAGAGACAATTTTTATTGGGCTAGAAATACAATGCGTAAAAAACGTGTTAATTGAGGACAATGTGTTTTCAAAGTTTCAATGCTCAATTTTGGAAAAGTTTGAGACATTCAAAGAAAAAAAAAATCATAAAACTGTATCGCAAGATTTATTTTGTTTAAACTTGATCATTTTTTAATACATGAATACAATCCTGCTCTCCCAAGCACAAAAGTGCTGAAAAAATATATGGCCCGTGTTATACAATAAAGGCAATGAGAGACTACAAGGACATATTTCTCACTTGCACTGTGATTATTAAAATACAGCAGCAACAATATAAAACAGTCTGACTAATTCATGTAAATTAATTCCAGTACAAGACACCGCCTGAGGCCCAATTCTCCCCAAACACGTGGCCTCACATACATACAAACATACATATACATAGAGACAAGTTCATTATCTGATATAAAAATAATAAGTTCTGAATAGTCTTTAAAATTATGATTAAAAAAACTGGAGCAATCTTGATTGATACAGCCTGCATATTTCCCTTTAATTTCAAGAACAGAATAAACAAAGAAATACAAAAAGAGGAGTGTTAAGAATCAGAGTAAGACAGTAGTATATTCCCATTGAAAAAAACAAAAACTGTCCTTATATAGCCACCTACAGTCGGCTCCTACACAGTATTACCATATCCATTATGAAAGATACAGCATGCAATTTGCCTCATATTAGTTCTGATGAGAGGTTCTTATATGAAGAATATTGGTCTGCTGGAGAGGAAAAAGACTCCAAGGATGAGGTCACTATATGATTGCCTTTTTTGTAAATCAAATGCCCTTTAAGACACATGTGCATGACAAAGGGTTTCTGGACCACCTTGCCCAATTAAAACACTATATTAACACGAAACACTTGGTTTGTGACATTCACTCTACGTTTCTAGGGACATACAATGAGGATTGTAAGTTTACTTGCATAGTTTTCTTTGATTTCACAAAAATGGTTTCAACACTGCACCATGTTTAAACACCATCTGAAGTGGCTTATAGTGGCATCACTAACTGATAGCTTTCTCTTGAAAAGAAAAGCTCGAGTAAGCCATTTCAGCACATGAGGTCTGTCTTGAAGAGGGTGGGCACAGCTCTGATTGGTGATGCTAGCAATAGTACGGTTCCATGCAGTCTCTAGGCATGAAATCACCACCATAATACAGAAAAAAAACTGTACCACATGTCTCTTTACATCATACATTATCATCTCCACACAGACAGAACAAATACTTTTATATTCGTATATATAATTCCATATGAAGTAAATTTCTAGAGTATTTTCATAAAATAACTGTAAATGAATTTAACATTCTCCTAAGAGTGTTGTATAATATTCTACATGGTGATGCAGCGATGATGAATTACAAGAATTGAAAAAAAAAGAAGAAAAAAAAGTGTTTGTTTTTTTTTTGGTTTGGACTGCCATTACATGATAAAGCCAGAATCGACAGATATCTCACAAACTTATGTGCCATTTGTAGTTTGGGGATAGATTTGAATGATTACAGGGCGGTAGAGGTCAGCTTTTTGACACCACGGCGCTGAGCAAGTGTGGAGCAACCCACCGGCTCCAGTACGGGAGAAACATTTCTGTTTAGGGCTGAATAAGTGGCTGCCATCGCTCCCTGAGATAAAAGGGAAAAATATTAATAAGAATACAGTCAAACAAAAGCATTAAGCATTAATACAGTCATCATAACATTATAATGTGATGATAATGATAGGGCTGTTGCGCTGACAGGGAAAGTATAATTACGTTTCTGATATTGTTAGTTTCACATTTGTAACTATTATTACAGTGCAAACCTTCACTAGATGAGGGGCGTCCTGGCGGTTGAGTTGGTATTTGGGTAGCTTGTCCTTGTTGATTATCCATGGGTGACGAAGAACTTGAGCAGCGGTCAGCCTCTTATGAGGGTCAACGTGAAGCATCTTTGATACCAGGTCCTGTCAACAAAGAAGTTTAAAGATTAAAGATCAAACAGATAGAACATACATTTGGCTAAGAAGTGTGGTAAACAAAAGGAGAGCCTGCAACCTTTGCCTCAAATGATACAGAATTCCAGTATCCACCAGTCAGGGAAAATTTCCCACTGCCAATCCGAGCCAGAATCTCTTCCGGTGTATCTTCCGGGCCATTAGCAAATGGAGTGAACCTGAAGGATGGACAAGAGTGGTGAGTTTTGAAACTGACATGAATATTGCATTTAAAGTACATCATGCTAAATCATTCATTTTCTTGCAACATTTGGAGTATTAAAAAAATTAAAATGCAGGATAAAAAAGCTTCTTGAAAGCTGGACTTGTATAGTAAGTTAATGTACCCTGTGAGCATGGTATAAAGGAGAACTCCCAGACTCCATATATCACAAGCTGCATCATAGCCTTGCTTCTTCAGGACCTGAGCGGATAACACACATACCACATTATAATATATTATAATAAAATATAATAAAATAAAATATAATATAATATAATATAATATAATATAATATAATATAATATAATATAATATAATATAATATAATATAATATAATATAATATAATATAATATAATATAATATAATATAATATAATATAATATAATATATCTAGTCCCCCATCTAAAACAAATACAGTTCAACAGGTACCTCTGGTGCAACAAAGTTAGCAGTGTAGCATGGTGTCATCAGCAGCCCGTTTTCTGCTCTAAGTTGTTTGGCAAAACCAAAATCACAGATCCTGATTGATTCTGGATTGCCTGATTCATCCACATACAATATATTACTGGGCTTTAGGTCTCTGTGTACAACCTGCAACCAAAGTGCCAATATATTAACTATAATAATATTTAAATAAATAAAAGCATATTTAGTTACATAAATATATTTGATAAACAAAGTGCCAACCTATTAACCCTAATAGACTCATACTGAATATAGATTTATATAATATGTAATTAAATACATTTTATTTATGTAAATATTTAACTAAAACGTTTAAAACAATACATACGCTATATTGCCAAAAGTTTTGGGACGCCTGCCTTTACGTGCACATGAACTTTAATGACATCCCATTCTTAATCTGTAGGGTTTAATATGGAGTTGGCCCACCCTTTGCAGCTATAACAGCTTCTACTCTTCTGGGAATGCTTTCCACAAGGTTTAGGAGTGTGTTTATGGGAATTTTTGACCATTCTTCTAGAAGCACATTTGTGAGGTCAGGTAGTGATGTTGGCGAGAAGGCCTGGCTCACAATCTCCGCTCTAATTCATCCCAAAGGTGTTCTATCGGGTTGAGGTCAGGACTCTGTGCAGGACAGTCAAGTTCCTCCACACCAAACTCGCTCATCCATGTCTTTATGGACTTGCTTTGTGCACTGGTGTGCAGTCATGTTGGACCCACAAAGTTGGGAGCATGAAATTGTCCAAAATGTCTTGGTATGCTGAAGCATTAAGAGTTCCTTTCACTGGAACTAAGGGTTCAAGCCCAACCCCTGAAAAACAACCCCACACCGTAATCCCCCCCTCCACCAAACTTTACACTTGGCACAATGCAGTCAGGCAAGTACTGTTCTCCTGCAACCGCCAAACCAAGACGCGTCCATCAGATTGCCAGACAGAAAAGCGTGATTGGTCACTCCAGAGAACACGTCTCCACTGCTCTAGAGTCCAGTGGCGGCGTGCTTTACACCACTGCATCCAACGCTTTGCATTGCACTTGGTGATGTAAGGCTTGGATGCAGCTGCTCGGCCATGGAAACCCATTCCATGAAGATCTCTACATGCTGTTCTTGAGCTAATCTGAAGGCCACAATTAGTTTGGAGGTCTGTAGCTATTGACTGCAGAAAGTTGACGACTTCTGCGCACTTTGTGCCTCAGCATGCGCTGACCCCGCTCTATGATTTACGTGGCCTACCACTGCTTGGCTGAGTTGATGTTGTTCCCAATTGCTTCCAATTTGTTATGATACCACTAACAGTTGACCGTGGAATATTTAGTAGTGAGGAAATTTCATGAATGGACTTGTTGCACAGGTGGCAACCTATCACGTTACCAAGCTTGAATTCACCGAGCTCCTGAGAGCGACTTATTCTTTCACAGATGTTTGTAGAAGCAGTCTGCATGCCTAGGTGCTTAATTTTATACACCTGTGGCCATGGAAATGATTGGAACGCCTGAATTCAATTATTTGGAGGGGTGTCCCAATACTTTATGGCAATATAGTGTATAGAAAATATACAGTATCTGTCAAAAGTTTAGAAACATTCCAACTTAATGCTTTTGAAAGAAGACTTATACTTATGCTAAACCAAGGCTGTATGTATTTATTTAATCAAAACAGTAATATTGTGAAATATTATTGCAATTTAAAATAATTGTTTCTATTTTAATACATTTAAAAATGTAATTTATGTGATGCAAAGTTGAATTTTCAGCATCATTTCTTCTGTCTTCAGTGTCACATGATCCTTCAGATATCATTCTAATACGCTGATTTGCTTCAGGTAATATTCTTAATAATATTATTATCAATGTTGAAAAGTTTTTTTTTCTGCTGAAAATGTTTGTCGAAACAATGATACCATTCAAACATTTGTGCTAAGATAAAAAAAAAAAAAGAGACAAATTAATCATCAATGAATTTATAAGAAATGAATCAATTCATCGATGCATTAAATTGATCTAAAATGTCAGTGAAGACATTGTAATGTTGAAATGTTACAAAAGATTTTTTTTTGATACATTAAGTAATAAATGTAATAAATACATCTTATAAATGCAAATAAATGCAAATAAATGGTGTTCATTTAACTTTCTATTCATCAAAGAATCCTAAAAAAACATATCACCATTTCCACAAAAATATGAAACAGCATGACTGTTTTCAGCATTAATAATAATAATAATAATAATAATAATAATAATAAGAAGAAATGTTACCTGAAGCAAATCATCATAAGAATGATTTCTGAAGGATCATAAACACACTAAAGACTGGAGTAATGATGCTGAAAATTCAGCTTTGCCATCACAGGAATGAATTCGATTTTTAAATATATTCAAATAGAAATTTTAATTTGTAATAATATTTTGTAATATTGCCATTTCTACAGTATTTTTGATTAAATAAATGCAGCCTTGGTGAGCATAATGTGTTGCTTAAGTAATGCTGCATGTTAATTTTTGTTTAAATGCATGTAATCGTATATTTATTTATTGTGGACATTAAATATTATCAGTAATATTTGGTGTGTGTGAATGCTTTTACCCCTTGGGCATGCAGATATTCAACAGTCTTTGTAATGGTGTGGAGGACAGCGCTGGCCTCTCTCTCAGAGAAAAACTTTTGTCTGAGGATTTTATCCAGTAGTTCTCCACCTTTCATCAACTCTGTGACCAGGTACACTGATCGCCCATCATCAAACACCTATAACACCACACAGACTCAGGATAAATGGCAGACAACACCTGGGATATTTCAGTTAGATGTTTCCTACAGACAGGCACACAAACAAAAGTCACTCACGTCCTTGAGAGTAATGATGTTGGGATGTTGTCCATATCGCAGCAGAATCTCTACCTCCTCTGCTGGATCTCTTCTCTCCTTATTGATAATCTGCAATCCAATCAGAGCCATTGAGAAATGTCTAATAACTCTAATACAAACAGAAAAATCAGAACTATATAAAAAGTTGTCAATAAGAATTCTTTTAATAAATGAATACTTTTAATTGAGTCAGGATGCATTAAATTGATCAAAAGTAATAGTAAAGACATTGTTACAAAAGATGTATATTTCAAATAAATGCTGTTCTTTTGAACTTTCTATTCATCAAAGAATCCTGAAATAAATGTATCACGGTTTCCACAAAAATTCCACAGCCTTTAAAACAATAAGAAATGGTTCTTGAACACCAAATCAGCATATAAGAATGATTTATGAAGGATCATGTGACAATGAAGACTGAAGTAATGATGCTGAAAATTCAGCTTTGCCATCACAGGAATAAATGACATTTTACAAACACATTAAAATAGAAGACAGTTCTTTTAAGTTGTAATAATATACACAATATTACTGTTTTTACTGTATTTTTAATTAAATAAATTCAGCCTTGGTAAGCATAAAAGTAAATAAAATAAAAAATAAATCTTACTGACATGACTTTTGAATGGTAGTGTATCATTGAAAAAACAATTAAAAATGATTAAACCTCTTCTAAAACTGACAAAACAATCAGAACTGCCAATACACCTCTATAAAACTGTAAGAACCATAAACACATCAATAAAAATAGATGAAAAGGTATGCGGTTACCTTAACTGCATAGTCCATTCCTGAGCTCTTGTGCACACAGCGCTTGCAGATGGAATAGGAGCCCACACCAATGTCTTCTTTAACATCATACACATCTGTGAACTGAAGCGTGCTCCGGTGGGGTTGCTGGATAACATTCACACATGCACTTTATTCCCACGTGTACAGATGTTAAAGGGGTTTGAGAGGAGCGTGCAAGTGATGCGAGTATACCTGTAGTATGCCGCTTAAGTTGACATTGCTCTGAATGGGTGGCTGGCTTTCCTCTTCTACTCCCATAGCAACAAAGCTAAACCCTCTGAAGAGCTGATGGGCATTGGCACTAGGAGGGATACCAGGAGAGTCTGGGACCAAAGAAACAGGCAAGTGAGTACCACCCAACTGCTGTGTCTAGAAATGGATCTACTGCTAAAAAGGGGAATGTTTGCATCGCTTACCTCGTGGGGTTTTGGCAGTGAACTCTGTGTCAAAGTAGATTGTATCATCTGGCCTCTGGATGGCAGGCTTAAAGGGAGGAGGCACTTCCTTTCTGAATAATTTCTAGAGGGGAAAAAAATAGTCATTTCTGTAAGCATAAATATTAGGAATGCATGTTATATAATTACTGGTGCTTTAAACTAACTTTAGGTGAGCATAACAGCAAAGGTAATGCAAATGTAAAAATAGAGGAAATGCACATGATCAATTAAAAGTCTTACATTCCAGTCAATTGTGCTGAAGAATGAATGTCTTTTGATCTCTTCTACTCCATCAGGCCCGGCTCCTGAAATTCCAACCCCAACATTCAATGAACAGACTGAAAAATTCACCAAATGTACTCCGCATGAACAACCTGTTCTTTGAAACTAGCTGAAAATGAGCTTTTTCACCTAAGCGGTTGCCAGGATTCCTCTTGAACAGATTGCGGAGCAGAGACTGGGCCTCAGGGCTGAGAAACTGAGGCATTCCTAGCTTTGCCCTTGAGGCACAAAAAACAATGTCAGTGCAAATACTGAAAATCAATATTTTTAAGGAAATAAGACTCACTTTAAGATCATTGTCATGGTTTCCTTGCGGTCTTTCCCTTGGAATGGAAGTGTTCCAGTCAGCATTTCAAACTAAGGAGGTAGAAATACACAATAATCACTGCACTGATACACAAAAATTATGTTTGACAAACTTGATGATAAATTATGTTTGTGTTTATTTGAAACTGAAGAGTAATTTCAGCTTAACCCCACCCCTCTTACCATTAACACGCCATAGGACCACCAGTCAGCACTGTGGGTATGACCTCTACGGTTGACGACCTCTGGAGCCATATACTCCACCGTACCACAAAACGAATATGCTTTGTTCTCATGGTCAATGGACTCTTTACTTAACCCAAAGTCTAAGTAACACATACACAGACACAACAAATCTAATACATACTGACACATTTATCATTGTAAGATTCTCACAAAATGCTCATATCTATGAACTGAGTTAATTCAAGATTTAGTTTTATACCAATATAAGCACTTATCTTTATGCAGTGATAAAACGCACATACCTGTAAGTTTGATGTGTCCATCATTATCCAAAAGAATACTGTAAGAGATCCAAATTTGGTTCACTCATGAAAATGTGCAATGCATTGGCTTTAGTCAAAGTGTTGCTATTATAAACGTTCTAATATCTACTGTATATAGTCATTGTTCAAATATTTTTTACAAGTAAATGATGTGTTCTCAAACATGTAGTTGTAACTATGCAGTTTCCTGCTGTACTTTGAGCTGTGCGACCTCACATAGGCCTGTCACGATAATCAGTATATCGACGATATATAATATGACTGCAATATGTTTTGGTGATGCGATATACTGCCCATTGTGTTTACATAAAAATTAATTTCACAAACATTTTAGCCTATCACACTGCTTTTGTCATCTCATCTGCTCTCGGTGTCTGAAGCAGAGCTCAGGCAGCTCCTCCACACACCCAAAGAAACACAGAGAGAGAGAGAGAGAGAGCAGACAGTGACAAGAGAACTGTGTGTATGCGATTACCTGCGTCTGTCCTTCTTCTTTAGGAAAAGTCATATATTTGTGAAACAAATCACTTGGCCATCAGTTGTCAGAAAATTAAAACGATATCTGTCATAGTATCCTTTCAACGTTTGAATGCTCCATGACTGGAGTCAGCGCTGCTCAATGCATTGAATCAGTGCCATTGATCTCTATGAAGTGATACATCAGCTTCAGTGTTACCCAGCTGATGGTCAGTTGAGCCTTGTGAAGTGGGACTCAAAGTTAAATCAGTTTCAATACCTTGAAATGAAGGTATTGAAGGTTTAAACCTATGGAGGTTTATTGATGACTCACTCATAAAGACAGTCCCTTGCTGCCAACTACTGGCATAGCAATGTAACTGCACTGTCTGACAGCCTGTCTAGCAAGCAGAGATGTGCCAGTGAAATATCAGCACTTTTGGAAAGCCTCTTGTCCAGTCAGATTCGAGAATCAAAACTGATATAAATATAATAATATCCCAACAAGCTTATTTATTTAGCAAAATAATAATCTTATATATTATAATAATATGGCGATAATATCGCATATCCAATATTGAGCCACTCAAAATCACTGCAAGGGAAATTCCTTTACTCTGACAGCCCTAACCTCGCATTTTATGTAATATGTAGGTGAGAAACACACTTTTCTGGTTTGAGATCTCTGTAGATGATTCCCAGTCCATGTAAATGGTCCAAAGCCAAAGCCAGCTCTGCAAGGTAGAATTTTACATCCTCCTCTGTAAACATCACCTAAAAAAAAAAAAAGACACAAATGAGCGGTAGAAGAACTAGCAGAACATACTCTATTCTAATATTCAGTCTTAAAATTTTTAATTACTAAATTCTTAATTTTAAATGTGTGCTCAATTAAATTGAGATTTACATGTACACTACTGTTCAAAAGTTTGAGGTTAGTAAGATTTTCAGTTTTTTTGTTGAAAGTTTGTTTGTTTATTTGTTTTTTAATTTAGCACCACACTACCATGGCTATATTCATGGCAAAAAACAAGTGGAATATGTGAGAAAATTAAGTCACTATACTATATACAAACAACAAATAAAGCAAAATGTATGAAAGGTTTTTAAAGTTTCTTAAAAAAAAATCTAAAACTAAATCTCACTTTTCATAAAAATCAACCAAAATATAAAGAATATATATTTTATTTGTCAAAAGAAATGAATACTTTTATTCAGCAAAGATGCATTAAACTGATTAAAAAAAGACTAAGATTTTTGAAAAATAGTTAAAACAAAGTATCTAAAACATTTTTTTCTATTCATCAAAGAATACTGAAAAAAAGTCTTCAGTTTCCACAAAAAATTAAGCAGCGCAACGTTTTTCAACATCGATAAAAATAAATTTTTCCTGAGCACCAAATCAGCATATCAGAATGATTTCTGAAGAATCATGTGACACTGAAGACTGGAGTAATGGCTGATGAAAATTCAGCTCAGAAATAAATTACATTTTGAGAAATATTAAAACTGAAAACGGTTACTTAAAATGGTAATTAATTTTCACAATATTACTGTTTTACTGTATTTTTGATCAAATAAATGCAGCCTTGGTGAGCGCAAGAGAATTATTTCAAAAACATTTTAAAAAAAAAATCATACTAATCCCAAATGGTAGTGTACATGTTGGATTTATCTGTTGTAGACATGTAATTCACCTCTTTGGACAGGCGAGTGAAGAGATCTCCTCCTCTGAGGAAGTCCAGAATCAGATAAAGTTTACCTTCTGTCTGAAATGCTGAGGAATCAAAATTAAAGTTGAAAGATCTGTAACAAGGGTACTAAAATTTAAATTGTACATTCTTAAATTTCCCTGGGCTTGGCGACGAGACCACAACTTTGTTAACAAGCAAGTACTTAAAAGTAATCCAGATAACAAGATACGATGATGTAATGCAAGTTCAATTAAAGTTCAACAGAAATGCACAACCATAAAGCATAAAAATCTGATTGGTGATGGGATGTCAACTCACCATAGTGCAGTTTAACAATAAAAGGATGGTTGACCTCAACTAGGATGTCTCTCTCCATCTTTGTACGCATTCGATCTCGTACTGAAACCACACACCCAAATATAAACAAACATTATAAATAACTTAAACTTCTTTTTTTGTGTTTGTATATGTTCAATAACACTGAATTGGTAGCAAAAGATAAAATTCTTTTAAAGACATAAAACAACACACAAAACACACACCTTTCAGCGTAGCTTTCTTTAGTACTTTCATAGCATAGAGCTGTCCTGCATCAGGCCCAGTTATCTTCTTGACAAGGAACACCTGCATAAATGAGCATCATTATTAGCTAAACAAAGCTTCCAAAATGTAAACACGATGATGAAACAAATCATTTTTAGTCATTTTACTCATATATGTGCAGTTCACCTGACCTTGCCAAAAGAGCCTTGGCCCAGAACCTTGCAGAGCTCAAACTGTCGTGGGTCAGCTTTCTCCGAACCCTCCTTGACGTGGTGAGTGATGCTGATTTCCTTGACAGAGCCCTCATCCTATGAAAGAGGCATATGAAATATGAGGATGCTTGTGTCACCCACAAAACATGCAATACAACACCAAAGCACACACAAACGGATCACTTATCTTGTTCTGTACTGTTAGAAACACAGTGATGACAGCAGTGTAACTTTAAAAAAAACAAAAAAAACAACAACAACAACACTAAAATCAAATGTCAGGACACACAAACACCACTTCATCACATCAATAGAGGGTATGCACATGACGTCACCGTCAGCCAGAGCGACTGTGGTCACGCCCACTGAGTGGCAAAAAGACTGAGCTGCAGCACTGGTTTTCAGCATGAATGCCACGAGAAACAAACAAAACACATCGAAAATGGCAAAGAGCTTTGCGATTGACTGTACAAATAGAAGCGAAATGTGGATTTGCAGTTATCATTGTGTCAATATATTGAATTTAGGGGTAAAATCATACCCTATATTTAGTTTTGTTATATTTTATATTGACTAGTTATCAATTAAATATTTACAATCTTATATTCTGCATAATTGGGCGTTTTTAAATGTTTCAAAAACTATTCAAGTTTTAGGGCTGGATGATTTGACTATATATCATTGATATAAGTGATCAAAGATTTATACCTACCTATTTTGTATTTTTATAAGCATTCACAGGCAAATCTTTATGTATTTCCCTGGAAATCAGGCACATATAAATAACAGGAAACACTATTCCTGGCTGTATGTCAATATCAATGGGTTACTGGATCTTTGGTTAGTTGTAAGAAACACTATCGAGTCTAACATTTAGTTTAATCGTTTGTTGTAATTGTTTAACTCCCATTTTCGCAGTATCCCCTATTAAATCCAGTCATGCAGCAGGCTCTTTGGCTACTTAGTCCGGCTGAGGGGGCGTTCTGGTGGGAAAGTGACGTCAATGCATACCCTCTATATAAACTCATGCCCAAAAAAATTTACTGAGGATCAGGCAAACACACACACACACACACTATGAGAGGATGTTAAAGGGAAGCCTGGATGGCTGGTGTCTCTGCAGAGGAGCAGCATGCCAAAGCCTGTGAGAGGAGAAAGAGAATAAACACCACAAACAAGCAGTGAGGGTTTAAACCTTATAACTGACTGAATGCCCACAAATGAGCAGAGGAAGAGATCAGGAAGGAGGAAATCTTCAGAGACAGAATAAGAGCGCTATGTCAGAAACATCCAACTATAGACACTAAAATGCCAATTTATGTTAAAATTGGTTAGATAGAGCTGAGAGTACTACACATCATATCTCCTTTTTCTTTCCCTCCTGCTCTCTCTTGTCCTTAACATACACTTGAGATGGAAAGCAGGGTGGTAGTAACTTATAATCTAATCATCCACACAGATTTTGATCAATAAATGTCACACCAATCTGCCAACATGAATTAGATAAATGGTGGATGATATCTGATAATCTGTTGATGGTGGAAAAAGACCAGAGACATCAATATCCACCACAGAGGTCAAAAATAACAAAGAAAGCGATGGGACATACGTGTGTGTTTGTGCATGTCTAAAACAGTACTTGCAACTGATGTGTCATACAAGGTGTGCCAGCACATAGAAATGTTTGTATGTACAGTATTTTTATGCAAGAAGAGTTTCAGAGCAAATACGTTTAACAAACAGACAGCCTTGTTATTTGATTGCCTTAACCATTTTTTTGGGACACTGTGTGCTTCATTAATAATCCACACTTCCCTCCTGACCTGCTTTCACTAGCAGTTCTAGATGGCAGAATATTTAAAAGCTGATCAAATAACAGACGGTGTCATTCATTCACTGCATAAATAAAAAATATAATGAATTCATTCATTAATACCATTTATCTTTGTTAAAGCTACAAAAGTGATTTTCTCTTCCTCTTTTGTTTTTTGATTAGCATTGGTGAAAAAAAGCTGCGGGTGTATTAGGCTGCTGTCTAATAAGACGAATAAGACGAATCCACGGATCCAATATAATGATACGCATCCTTTTTTTCTCAATTGTTTACAACACATAAACGACTGTGTTTATGAGGATACTTGCCGAGATGGACACAGACTTCATTTTGCTGTGGTTCAAGCCCAAAAGAAAAAGAGAACCGAATTCTTGTGCTGCATGCGTGGCTCTGCGTGTGCGCACAGAAAACAGTGTGCGAATTAAAGTCTTCTTGTGCTTGAGGTTTAAACTGACATGCAAATGGTAAACTTTCACTCTATGATGAAAAACTTTGCAATTAATCCACAAATCACATGCTTTCAGGCGATGTGACTACTGCGCATGTGCACATTGCGATATGGATGGTAAAACGATATATCGTACAACTCAAAATCTCTGACTTTTTGTCTTCAATGATTGGACAAACATTCTTTGTTCCTGAGACTTCCACAGAAGATATGGGACATGTATCTTGTTATCATGCCACAACCATAAAATGCATAAAATAAATTAAGTTAAATAATGGCGCATAAGTCTCTGCAAATTAATCTAAAACCGAATTTATGAATTAAATTCTAGAAGATTCTGAGCAGATGAGATGACTGATGGGGCTTGACATGAGAAAGAGTAGCCTGAGACAGTGTAAGCAGATCTCAAGAGATTTTATCTGAAGTGTGACCAAGGATATGTCTGAGGGACACCTCACGACAGGAACAGGAAGTGAGCGTGGGTGTTACACACACTATGTCTCAACAGTCCTCCTTCCCATATACACGCACACATTCAATGGGACAGGCCTAAATATACACTACTGTTCAAAAGATTGGGGTCAGTAAGATTTTTTTGGGAAAGAAATCGATATTTTTATTAAGCAAGGACAAATTAAATTGTTCAAAAGTCTTTAATATGGTTACAAAAAAAACTACTTCAAATAAATGCTGTTCTTTTGAACTTTCCATCCATCAAAAAATCCTGCAGCACAACTGTTTTCAACACTAGTAATAAGAAATATTTCCTGAGCACTAAATAAGCATATTAGAATGATTTCTGAAGGATCATTCAGATTCTGACACTGAAGACTGGAGTAATGGCTGCTAAATTTTCAGATTTGCCATCACTGGAATAAATTAAATTTTTAAATATATTAAAACAGAAAAGTTATAAAGTTACACAGTTTTTTTTTTGTAATTGTAATAATATTTCACAATATTACAGTTTTACTGCTTTATTGATCCATTAAATGCAGCCACGGTGAGCATAAATACTAATTTTAAAAACATTCAAAAAAATTTTACCAACCCCAAACTTTTTAACAGTGTAACAGTTGTAAGTAAACACAGTGGTTTGGGTCACAATTGGCCCCATGAAATGATCTATGACAGCTTTCAGTGTCTGCTGGGTAAGTGGAAAATGAAGCTCTGCTTGAAGAGAATGCTGAACATCCTCTTCTCCTACTGGCTGCTTGCCATGTCACTCATCCAACAGGAAACCAATAAAACCAGGCTGTCCTCTGAGACAGGAAATGTGATGTTAAAAGCCAACTAGCTGACATAGGAAACATCTCTGAATTCAAACACGGTGGGGCATTACAGTAGATCAAATTCTCCTCAAGCTGTGAACAAAGAGCTTGTTTGATAAACTGTGAGGAAACAAAGCTGAACTGCTGTAATCTGTCAACATAATTAATTCAGTTTGACAGACATTCTGTCTAACTGTATGTAAAGCGTCCTTGGGTCCTATATAAAAACAAATTATTATCATTATTAATATGCAGACACACACACCCACACTACATTCAAATGCACACACTGACACATGATTACACATAAAACACACACACATTTACATAGTGTTGAACTTACTTGAACAAGAGCATCATCATCTATCATGGAGTCATCCTACAAAACAAGAAAAATATTAATCACAAAACGGCATAAAAAAACTTTGTTACATAATGTTACTATTACAAGTGTGTTTGCAAGGACTATAAATCACAATGTGTTAATTACCGAAAAATAAAAAGCAGTCTAAAGGAACAGAAAAAGACTTTTATTAAAAATTAATTGTCATTCAATCATTCATTCAAGAGATTTGTTCAAAATGGCCTGTCCCAAAATGGCACCCTAAACACTCACAAGCACCCTTCTGAAACCAAAAATGACAAAAAAAGGACATGGACTTCACGATCACACTGTGGCAATTTTAAGTCCACAACACCATAAGTACATATGAAATGTGCATATGAAGCTTGAGTAGTCATTGAATCGTTCATCCAAACAGATTTAAAAAAAAACAAATAAATAAATAAATAAATATATATATATATATATTAAATATTTTTAAGTAGACTGCAACAATTAACGTTGTCAGAACCTCTAGTAAATGACATTTAGTTCTATTCCTAATCGTAGGAGAATAGTGGTCTTTGTTTAAAAAAAAAAAAATAAATGTGATTCTTAATTCATCCAGAATCATGCAGGTCTGGTATATGCAATATCAAATCATCAGACCAAGTGTTGACAATGACATGAGAGTAAAATGACAGTGTGGAAGATTGTTATTTACTTAAAGACACAGACTAAGTGATTATTTATAGGTCCACACACAAACAGGGGCCTAAAACAGGCAGCGTAGGACAGCTATTTTCAGACCACGGGATTAGCCTGGATCAAAGGGAAGTTAATTAAGGAAAGAGTACCAGAAGATAGAGGGCTAACAGAATGAGACAATGCTTGTTACTATTTATCAACTCAGACAGCATTTATAAAAGGAAACAGAACTTAAAACTGCCCCCTTGACCAAGCAGAGTTTCTGTGCCATACTCAAATTTATATACTCATAATAATATACTCTCAAAATAGTTTAAACATACATAAACGTATTCCACACGGCTCCGGGGGTTAATGAAGGCCTTCTGAAGCCAAGTGATAATTTTTTGTGTAACTATCTATAGATATTCTTAAATGTTACTCAGAAAACAGAACACAGGTTTAATTAATTTGAAGTGCTTATGCTAAATGTTACACTGTCAGATATAAGAAAAAAGTCCCTACCATCTTTGGCATGTATATAGATCTCCAGGGCCCTATGTTGATTTCCTAAAAGAGCAGATTTTCTCTCAGACCTATTGTAGGGCCCTATGATTTCCATGATGCAGAAAACGTGGACAGAATCACAGAATCCAGCATGCATGTACGCACACACACTGAAGCCGTGTGACGCTCGCGATGTTTTCATCCTCTGACGCCTCACTATATGAGGAAATGAACGCACGAAATTCATCTCCAGAGCCGCTCTGAAAGTCATTTCATCAGCATTTAACCGCTTCGTTTGAGAAAACTATCATCATAATGAGAAACTCAAAGCTCTCGGTAACCCATCAAGGTAAAAGTTCGATTTAACTTGACAGAAACATATTAGTGTTGTACAGTAGAATTTAGATAAAATTTAATCATTTATTATTTAATAATTAATAAATTAATTCAACAGTAAAGATCTGTTGTGCAGTACATTGTTTGACAAAGTTTAATTTCATGATTAAAAGATAAATTAAATGGTATGCGTTCATTTGATTGCCGGAAAAATTAAAATACGGAACAGAATTTCTGAAAAAAAAAAAAAAAAAAATTCATAAAAATTACTTTTTTTAATTAATAAATTTAGTTGTTTTTAAGAATTAAACCATCTAAATGGAATCCAGAAAAGTTAAAACAGAAAACAGAATTTGGTAAAAATAAAACAGAATTCGAGAGGAAAGAATAAAACATATATCATTGGGCCCTAAAAAAAAATGTAATTTTATGCTAAACTTTTAATAAATTGTTGGTAAATTAGATAAGTTTCATTATTTCCATTGATTAGACTTGTTTTTTGATTACTTAAATTTTATTTAACCATTAAAATGGAGTCAAAAAAAAAAAAAAAAAAAACTGAATCCAGAAAAATTAAAACTGAAAAAACAGAATTTGGGAAAAAAAATAAAACGGATTTCACAGGGCCCTACTATATTGGTTAATATTGATAAAGCACTGATTGTTGGAGATTTTAACATTCATGTAGACAATACAAAGGATGCGTTAGGGGTTGCGTTTACAGATTTACTAAACTCCTTTGGGGTCAAGCAAAACGTCACTAGACCTAATCATCGCTTTAATCATACACTAGATTTAATTATATCACATGGAACCAATCTTACCGATATAGAAATTCTACCACAAAGTAATGATGTCAATGATCACTACCTTGTAACATGCATACTGTGTACTGCTGAAATTTGACATATGGCGCTGCGTTATCGACTAGGTAGAACAATTCTCCTGACAACTATAGGTAGATCCACAAATAACCTGCCTGATCTGTCTCAGATGCTCAGTGTATCCAAACACACAAATGAACTTTTTTTTATTATTATTCAAAGAACAATAACATACAGACTCTTGTATAACATACAGTGTAACATACAGTATACATAAACATAGAAAAAAATCTAATAAATTTATTATAAAGTTCACAAGCTTTCAAAGTTCTTAAAGGGGGTGGGGGTTGGTAGTAGAGAGTATAGAGTAGTAGTGCATCCTTCATATCTCTGAAAAGTCTTTAGTTTTATCATATTTATAAAAGAAAGATACACCGTACCGAGTCTTTCCGAAAACAGCCAAGGGCCTGGAGGCGTGCCGTGTGAGCGGAGCTAAAGAGTGACGAGCATGCGCAGCTTTTGCATAGCGATACATCTGCAAGCTATCAATACTCAGCTAAACAAATGTACTTAAACACACACAATACACCATCGCATTATCCCTGGATAACTTTTGAATCACTATAATGAATATAGCGTATACTGAATGATGAATAATGAATTTATGAATTCACTACATTTGTGTTGTTTACATTATGCACTTAGGCGCCTATTGCGAACAAAACAGACATTTGAAGCAGTTTACTCATTACCTGCGGTTCCGACTCATGACCGGGATCATTATTGCTGTGACCGCTCTATTTTTCAATTTCAAATGATCTGTAAATCCAGCGTAGAACTGGGCCTTGTTTATGAAACCTGAGGGCTCAAGCAGCCACGGAAAAACACTATCAGTTTCTATGGTTATTTCAATGACAAATATCAAGAGCGCATCAATGTAATGCGTCAGCACAAAACTCTCAGCTACACTTAACGCTGGGTTCTTTGGGAATCAAGGTTATCTTTCCCTCACAACCAAAAACACACTTATTTGGTGACATTGTTGATTTCGTGAAGTCCTGTGACCTGTGCAGCGCTGCTTCCATAAGCCAAACGCGTGTTGATGGGCGTGCTCTTGCTCTCTCTCTCTGGTCTACATGTGCATGCGCGCTCTTCAGGGAGAAGTGCCTGTACAAGGAATTCTGAGCTTTCTGACGTCACACAGGCACATACTCAAAAAAAAGACTGCAAAGTTTATGAGGATTTGGAAGAGTATTTTTGGCCCTGAAATACTCCATTATACATCCAACTCGTGTTTTGAAACTTTGGCCATGTTTAGCATGAGAATCCAACTCTTTGACAGTGTAAATACCCCCCCTTTAAAGCTTTCTTATTCAAAGAGTCTCTGATACTGTCAATATATATACATATTTCAGTCAACAAAATCATAAAATTTGGTTTCTTATTGGTAAATTTACACTATGAATGTGAAATTTGGTTAACAATATAAGTAAATTAATTAAATAAAAGTACTGTTCTTCTTGATCAGAATAGTCAGTAAAGCCAAAGTGTACATTTTCCCACAAGAGTGAAAGAGGAAAAGTAAAAAGTACTAATTTTAAAGTGAACGAACTCTTTAATACATACTTGCTGAAAAAAGTAATAAATTTATTTAAAAACAAAAAACAAAAAAAAAACACACAAATACAGAACATATAGAGAAAAATACAATCCTGAGATAAAATAAGGAGTCTAACTTAATCAAATTCTGATAAAATACATAGATACATTTCAAGTAGTTTGTAAGAATGTTCCTAAGCTCAATATTTTCTAAAATTCTTAAGAAATTCTCAAATATTTTCTTAAGAAATAAAATGTCTACTCTTATATGTGCTGAATGCTGCCAAAAAGTCATAATTAGGCTCAAATTAAAAATGATGTCCCTATTTGACTTTTTTAGGGTGAGGCATTTTTCAAAAATATTGCATTTGAATTTTTGTGCTTATAAAAAAATTAATATTCGAATATTTGTTTATATAAATTATGTTTAACGAGAAAGACATTTTTGAATCACTACGGGTTTGTCACCATTTCTGAACAATCTTATGATTAGGCAATATACATAAACTTATATCTTGAGGTTTCCTTTTAGTTGAAAACATTAAACAACGTGTGTAGACAAAAATATACAGAACAAAAGCATTTAAGCTCAAACAGAGCAAACAAAAAAAAGCTACTAAAACAGACTGCCAATTATTATACAGAACGTACATTGATATTGTGATAACTACTGTTAATTTGTTTGTTGAAATTTGAGTAAGAGCATTTTGATCAATGCGCCGAGGCAGACGACGACATTCTGTCACCTGTCATCAACTTCTTTACACACTCCACACAGCACCACCCAACATATTTAGTTATAGCTGTGAGTTTTAGCATGGGTGCTTACAATTCATCAAGGATTCACTGCATTTATGTATTTATTTGTGCACTCCCCCAGTTTTTGAAAAGCTGTTATTGAATTTCAAATCCAGCAAAGTCATGTCACACATAATCATCACCCATTAACGTTGGTGTCAATTCAGAGAACTTGTGCACTTCTCTAGTTGTAGTAATCTGAATTATATTTAGCTAGTGTTATGTTGTAATGCTTAATAACAACAATTAATTTGAAACAACCCAATGAACTCACTAAACATCTTGCATTCAGGGATTTAGGATATATTGGAGGTTATCCTCATTTTAAGAGGTTATTTAAGATGATTTGTTATTGTGGTAAGAACAATATTTAAAAAAAAAGATAAGAACATTCTTAAGTATTTTTGGGAATACAAAATATTCCAACATAAATTTAAGAAGCATTTTATTCTTAAAGAAATGTTTTGAGAATCCAGCCACAGGTCCAGCATACAAAAAAATGCAATTTAAGGTTATTGTTTCATAATCTAAGTAACACACTTACCATGTCTCAGAAGCTAATGGGCCATCTATCTACCAAGACAGCATTTGGGGTTATCATAAACTTGTATTTTGCAAATTTATGGCATGTTGGGCATGCCTGTGACGCCCAAAAATGCTGTTTGGGTATGTAGGCAGCTAACTTGGGATTTGAGAATCAGTCTGTGTACGAAAAGTTAGTTCCCCACCCTGAGCTTATTGCCCAACGCATACTCAAGTCAAACTTCAACCAGTTACAAAAAGGCAAACATGTGTCCATTTTAAGTAAGAACGAAACAAGTACATCGAACAGGTACACACACACACACACACACACATACTGTGCTTGTCCGGTCAAGTCTTGCTTCGACGGCTTACACATTCTCTAGCTTTACCAGGTTAGCTAGGCACTTTGGTCCAACGATATTTCTATGTTAGGATTTAAAAGACACACGTCATGTCGCTTTTAATATTTTGTTGCATTTTAATATCGGCGTATAACTACGAAACGCGCACTTTCTGCATTCAGTAACGTGTTTGAAAAGTAGCGAAATTCTGAAACGCGAGCTTTTTGTTTGGATTCAGAGTTTCCACACTGTAAACTACTAGTCCAAATATGCACTTCAAGACTGTACACTGACATTCCTCTGTAACACGAAGAATCGGATTAAACGTGACATCATACAGTAACACTCTTCAACACCCTAAACGTAACATAACCCACCTCATTCTCCATATGTCCCACGGGCAGCTTCTGCCAGGGGTCTGCAAACTGCGCCAGCGGCATCTTTAAGTCCCGATCTTTAACTTGCGATCACCCCCGTGAAGTGATTTGACGCTGTCAGTCAGTATAAAGTTGCACAAAAGAGTCCCACAAAGAGGAATGTTCCTTTCTGACGGGTAAATAAAAGTATAATTCAGTTCCAATGCCTCCAAGGTAGTTTTTTACTTCTAAAGTGTCCGGTTCCTCTTCGCAAACATTCAAAATATGTTTTAACAGCAGAGTGATACACTTCCGTTTTCGCTCAACATGGCGTCGTCGCCCCGTTCACCTGTCTGTCAGAACGAGGCTGGAGGATACGTCATGATGCGTCACAGAGCGAGGGACACCGTGGTCACCCACTGGTGCAAACCCGTCACATTGATCCTCAGGTGAAATTTAACTGGATCGAGGGATAAATTCCAATATTTTGGTTTGAGATATTAAATGTATTGCCTGTTCAGAGGCTTTAAACTCATCTTGACTGCTTTTTTGAACAACACAGTTGTTCAAAACTGTGCATTGGAGCAGCCTTGGTTGTGATTTATTTTTGATGGTTCTGTCTCCAAATCCTTTGATCATTAAATCTTTTTAAATCTCTTTTCCCTGCGTAGCATCTACATGTTTTTATTTATTCAGTCCTTCATAAGAAAAACACACGTGACACTTTTGAATAAATGAAGTGCACAATCAAAAACACTGCAGAGGGAGGGGAATCACAACACCACAGCTGATAAACACTCATCCGGCTGTACCAGAGGGCTTAGAATAAAGCTGATTTGAGGATTGTGCTTTATTTTCACTCTCTTTTTTGATGAGACCCAGTTTATTTGTGACCTATTTCTCCAAATAGCTATTAGTAGTGTGGCGATCATGCATAGCATGGGATAAAATGTAAAGAACCTTCATCCTACAAATTAAAAGAGCTCACTTAATTATTTGACATGGTCCCTTGAGCAGGCTACTAATGGCTGGGTGAGGTTCAATTTTAGTAAGTAAATAAATAAATAAATATATATATATATATATATATATATATATATATATATATATATATATATATATATATATATGAAATTTATAAATGTAATTTATAATATTAAATTGTCATTAACACTCTGATAAGAATTTCTGATAGCTTGTAGTGTAAATCAATGGGATTTTTAAAACAGTACAGCATACTACTTACATAATATGCATATAAATATCAGTTGTTACTCTATATCTCCCAATAATGTATAAGTAATATATTTAACATTATATATATAACAAAAGTCTTAATTGTGGGTTGCACATAATAATATAATAATAACTGAGACAAATTTCATCATGAAATATTACTAACAGTATAAAAGTTATGTTAACTTTAATGTAAAAATCAATAGATTTTATGGCAAAAAGACAGTTTACCATTTCCTAAAGGTGGACATTTTTTGAATTATACTAAAAGGCCTTTTACTTACTAAAAAAGTATCAACCAGAGAGCAGAAGGCATGTAGTAGATTTTGTGCAACAGGTTTTTCAGCAATGTTTGACCATGCTGACAAGTTAAAAATTCATATATCAAATATGATACAGAAAGGTTAAAGTCTGTATCTGTTTTCATTTAACTGTATCTGGTAGAACAGCATAAAGGCATTTAATCACACAAAAATAGTATTTGAAATATTTATTTGTAGTTGTATGGTATAAAAACCACATTGGATTCCTTGCCAGATGTTTTAGACTCCTCATCCTTGTCAACACATCATAATGGTTTAACCTGTGACCCTGATGCCTCTTTCAATATCTTAAAAGCATCCTAACATCTATTGCAACAATTATTACGTTCCAGACTCTGGGTGATTTTAAATTAACATTCTATTAAAACAACCATTATTAAACTGGAAACACCAAATTTGAAGTTATACCCCCAGTAACGCTGTTTGTAACAAAAGCAATTTTGTTCATAATAAATATGTGAAAACAAAACCCATTTTAAATAAAAGTTAAAAAGAGTAAAAGGACAGGTAAGAATCTAATAATCTTATTAACCTTGGACCTTATCTTATAAATCTTATTAACCTTGGATTTCTAATGGGAAACGTCTCATTTAACACCTCATAAATTTATACACAAATATTTTTGTAGTAAGGCTTTCTAACAGATTTTCCCTTTAAATAGTTTGTCAAGTTAGGACTGCAAGAATGTTGCATTTCACTGACACCTCGGCTAAAACATGTTCTGCAGATATATAAAGTGTGTATGTCTGTAATGACTGCACAGAGCAACGATGGGAGGTCTTTGTGATGCACGGACACTTGGTAAGTGTTCCGCCACTGCGTGCACACTGGGTATAAGCAACAGTTGTACTGGAGACATTTGGAAAGTACCACTAATTACAAGCCAAATACCGCCATTTATTCACATATTACATGCTATTTCTGAGATGCTATGAGATGAACAATATAGCATTTTTGTTTAATACTGAAACCTTTTAAAATTTATAGTGAAGGTCAGTATTGTAAGTGATGGAGACAAGAAGAAAACAAGGAAATGATAAAATGTAAAATGAGGCAACTTGTCTCAATGTGGCTGAGAGATTTGGCTAAGTTTCCCAACAACTGTCTATGACCTATAGCCACATTGGAGGTGACAATATTTTGTTGTGCGCTTCATCAGGAGAGGGTCAACTGGTAGGAAGAGGAGGGGACTTGGGATGTAAGGAAGGCGATTTAGCTGACGGACTTGAGTTTGGTCCAGGGGTTGGTGCCACGCACTTCCAAAGGAGGGTCATTGTAGAAGATGTGGTTGCAAAGATCGTCCAGTGGAGGCTCAGGGTCTGTGGTGGCAAACTGAGCAGCATCCTCAATCTCCTTCCTTACCTCAACATCAATTTCCTGCAAAAAGTGTCAGTGTTTAAAAACTGCAGAAATGCTAACAATTCTCAAGTATAACTGAGTAATTCCTATTTTATACACCAATGGGACTGATTCAGAAAATTAATTCTCAAGTGCAACTGTGACCATCTCAATGATTCTGTCCTACTTCAGGGTGTCTCTGGTAAACTCCAGCATTCTCACCTTAAGCTCTTCCACACTGGCCATGTTGTTGCTCAGCATCCGATCCTTCAGCAGTGAGATGGGGTCGCTCTTACTGCGCACCTCCTGGATCTCCTCGCGTGTTCGGTAACTGGAGACAGAAGACAAGGAGAGCAAAGGCTGTCACATATGAGCACTAATAGAAAAAATCATTAGTAGGTAGACAATCAAGAGCAGTTTTACTGAGGTACAATGATACTAGGTAAAGCTGTGCAAGTTACAGTACCATTCAAAAGTTTGGGGTTGGAAAGTTTTTTTTTATACTTTTAATTAGCAAGGACAAATAAAATTGATCAACACTGACAGTAAAGTTAAAAAACAAATTTCAAATAGATGCTGTTCTTTTGAACTTTCTAATCCTGAAAAAAATGTTTCACAAAAATATTAAGCAGTACAACTTTTTTCAACACTGATAATAAGAAATGTTTCCTGGGCACCAAATCAGCATATCAGAATGATTTCTGGAGGATCAATGTAACACTGAAGACTGGAGTAATGGCTGATTTGCCATCACAGGAATAAATTACATTTTAAAATATATTAAAGGGTTAGCTTGAAATATTAAATGTATTTTTCACATTGTCTGTTCAAAATCCTTTGAAATCTGAGAGCTTTCTGTCCCTCCATTTACAGCCTACTACCACTTTCAAGCCCCAGAAAGACAGTAAAGACATCATTATTAAAGTAAACTCCACTGGTTTAATCTCTTAATAAAGCGATGCGAGTGCTTTGTTTTTTGTGCAAAAAAATACAAAATACCACATTTACAAAATATTAATTTTCAGTGCACGTTCACGTGAGCACCACAACACCTGCGTGTTGTGTTGACACGAGAGCAGACAATGTTTCATGAATACATGTTGGAGATTAATATTTTGTAAATAAATTGGTAAATTATGTTTTTTTTTTTTGCACAAAGCACTTACATCGCTTCATAAACTTGAGGTTAAACCACTGGAGTCACTTGGATTACTTTAAAGATGTCTTTACTACCTTTCTGTGTCTTGAATGTGATAGTTGCGTAGGCTGTCAATGGAGGGACAGAAAGCTCTCACATTTCATTAAAAAGATCTTCAACTGTGTTCCAAAAATGAACGAAAGTCAAACAGGTTTGGAAATACCTGAGGATGAGTAATTAATGACAGAATTTTCATTTTTGGGTGAACCAACCCTTTAAAATAAAAAATGTTTTTTTTTTTTTTAAATTACAAAAAATATTACTGTATTTTGATTGAATAAATACAACCTTATGAATTATTAAGAGACTTAATTTAAAAACATTTAAAAATCGTACCATCCCCAAACTTTTCATCAGTAGATCATGTAACCCAGTTTAAACAGTAAAACATTTTAGAAACAAGAACAAATGCATTTCAATTACTAAAATGTCATGGCACATGTGTAGTTGATGATGACCTCTTTAATCTACAAACTCTCCTGTCTAAATATAATCCATGAAGACCAGAGCAATGTCATTGAGCTTTGGTTGATATAATATAAGTTATTACCTGACTCCTGGGTCACTCATACTGTGTCCATGGTAACGATAGGTCTGCAGCTCCATCAGAATTGGACCCTATGATTATACATTTCAGGCATTTTATTTTTTGCAACATAACTGTTAACATCCCATGATAATATTTATCAAAAAGTTGCCACTTTATCCATATAATTATTGTGCATAAAACACATCATCAAAAATCATACTTCCTAACAAAGCTAATAATCATTTTTCACATCACTCTAACCAGAACTCACCTTTCCCGATCTGCAGTGGTCAGCAGCAAATTTAGTGGCCTCCCTCACACAAAGGACATCCATGCCATCCACCTACAAAACCAGAGAACAGGTAAAGAGATATTCTGACATGAAGAGTAATTTCAGTGCACTATGTGCGTCGTGACACAAGTTAAAGCATGACGGTGTCCTTCCTGAATCATACCCTCAAACCAGGGATGAAATCCCCTCTCTTGTAGTAATCGGTGCTAGCAGCCGCCCTCTCCACAGATGTACCCATGCCGTATTTGTTATTCTCGCAAATGAAAATGCAGGGCAGCTTCCACAGAGATGCCATATTATACGTCTCAAAGATCTGACCCTGCAGAAACAAAAAAGTGCAAAAGTGTACATGAAACCTTCCTGTACAACCACAGCCATGGACCCTTTATAATGTAAAAGCTGTTCAGATGGTTATAAGGTAAGGTAAAGTGGAACGGCTCAGATCTGTGTTGAAATGTTAGTTAGTAGCTAAATCAGTTTATTGGACTTGCAGTGGGTAAACACATGATTGTTTGGACCTGCATGGAAGTGACTTACCTGATTTGCAGCACCATCACCATAGAGACAGACACACAGCTCATTCTTGCCCTGGTATTTGCAGGCCAACGCTACACCTGCCCCAAGAGGCACCTAGGATACAAATGCATGAAATATAAATCAGGGTTATTATAGTTAACTAAAACTCAAAAACCATAAAAAAAAAACAACAACAACATTTCCGTTCATTGAAATAAACATATATACAAATATATATATATATATATATATATATATAAAAAAAAACTTTAAAAAGTTGCCAAGGTAACATGTCTTATTTTGACTAAACTAAAATTAAAAATAATAAAAACTATATTAGATATATTTAAATAAATGGCTAATATATATATATATATATATATATATATATATATATATATATATATATATATATATATATATATATATATTATATATATATATATATATATATATATATATATATATAAAACCTGATTCAAAATATTAATAACTATAATAGTACCTCAATGAAACTTTTTCTATTTAACACCATGCTAGCTTCTATGACTTAATGTCAATGGCAAGAGTCAGGTTTAGTTATTCAAAAATAAAACTAAAAAACATGTTTAAAATTAATTTCTCTAAAACCATTATGACTAAATTTGGATCTACTTGGTTAAAAATAGTGCTATCAAAATTGACGTGTTAACACATGCAGTTCATTCACAGTTCTCTTTCACGCTTGAACAAAAAACAACACAGAATTATGCCAAAAATCCTGTTTTCCTTATATTCCAAGGACTTAGCTTAAAGTTAGATAACGTCTTAAATGAACAAAGAATTGAGAAAATGAGATCTGCGTCCGATCTGCTTCATGTTCGGCAGCAGCGAAGCAGCCTAATAAACCAGTTGCTGTGATGTCATTAATGTTAATCAAAGAACAAAGGTAACAAAGAAAATTGTAGCTTTCATAAGGATTAATCTATATTTAATTTATAATTTATTCAGTGAAGACTGTAAAGTGTTTGATAACTTTATTATGTTAGACAGGTAGGAAGGTCACAGGTAAATATGACATTATAATGGGTTTATGTGAAGCTTGTTTTAAGTTCACTTAAACTAAAAGTTGTTATTATCCTGCTGCTTATATTTATCAAGCAGTAAAAATGCCTCTTCCTGCACCCAAGGCGTCTGTGGATGAAAATCCGAAA
The DNA here is from genome assembly GCF_024489055.1 of Chanodichthys erythropterus. Lineage (NCBI taxonomy): Eukaryota > Metazoa > Chordata > Actinopteri > Cypriniformes > Xenocyprididae > Chanodichthys > Chanodichthys erythropterus. The sequence continues at coordinate 34,398,181 of NC_090233.1, read as the reverse complement.
CAAGGACTGGTGAAACATTGTCCTGCAGCACTTCACAGACGATGAGTGGAAGGACAATTTTATAATACACTTATATACACTTCATTTAACAACAACAACAGCACATTACATGTGACATTTTCATTCTGACTGTGCTAGTAGCCCAATTACAAACAGATTATTACGGTCCATGTAAATGCAGCTACTCAAATCAATGCTGATTTGGTAAACTCTTCATATCAGCACTTTTCAAAAAGGACTAATTTAAAATACCTGAGCTCCCACAATTCCATTTCCTCCATAAAAATGTTTAGTGTACATGTGCATAGACCCTCCTTTTCCTTTGGCAATACCTCCTCGACGACCTAATGGAGAAACAGAGACACATAGAAGAGGGACAGAATAAATAAATAGATATACAAACAAACAAACAAATATAGTACTAAAGAAAAAAAAGAAAAGAAAAAAAAGTGATAAATAGTAAAGATTAAAAAAGAAAATTAAAAAAATACAAATAAAAAAAAAAAAGATAAAAAAAAGAAAGAAAAAGGCTTCTGAAAAAAATAATTTAGAAGCCTCTGAAATGTTAAACTATATTAATCCATTTTGTTGTTCTTACCAGTGAGCTCAGCCATGATCTCACGAACAGTGCCGCCTCTAGTGAGAGTGTACCCGTGGGCACGGTAGGCTGTGATAAGATGATCTGATAGATTAATACCTCCTTCAATACCCACTGCACACGCTTCCTGTTAGGACACAATGCGAGTTTCTGTCTTTACTGTCAACATTTGAACCAATTGCAAATTACTTTTCCAACCACGTAAATAAAAACACATATTTAACTTGATAATTTTGCACTAGTCTTCTGTTAGCAAAGATGTCTGCGTGTTTGCATTGTATGTGTCACCTGTCCATCATAAAGGTGACAAAAGCCCCTGATAATCTTCTGCTTGTAGAGCTGATCAGCTTTGAGCTCCATGCGTCTCATTGTCTGCATTGTGCGGTAGTACTGAAGCCCCTCCTCTCTTGTAAGCACAGCCTGCAGTGGTGGGCCCTCCTCCAGCTTGTGCAAGTCACATTTCTATCAAAACAAGTACATTTTTATGCTTTCAAATGAATTACGATACAGTAAAATGCACAGTACAGTACCGTTGATAAGTTTAGGGTCATTACTCCAGTCTTCAGTGTCACATGATCCTTCAGAAATAAATTCTTATATGCTGATTTGGTGCTTAAGAAAAATTTCTTATTATTATCATTAATAAAAATGGTCATGCTGCTTGATATTTTTGTGGACAACAATATATTTTTGTAGTAATAATACATTACATATTTTCCTTATGTCTTGTACTGTTAAACATGGTATCACGGGGATGGGAATATGCGCGGAAATGATATGCAGATGACGTTATGCATAGTAAACTAGGTGTTTTAAGCTCCATATATGGTTATTTCGGGGAGGAGATGGGGTGGAGATGCATGTACACACAATCTTCCGCTGACTGGGTTTTATAAAGGGAATTTTGCGCGGGTTCATGTGTACACAAAATCTAGCTTCTGTGCATTTGCACACTTTTAGGATGAAATCTACAGAAAGTATTATATATGAGGCCCCAGGTCCGTCTCTTATTGAAAATGTATGGCCCCTCATTAAAAGGAAAATCAGAAACAGATTGTTGAGTCTGTATCAGGTGAGGATTGGGCAAAAGTTCAATTTGCAAAACTTCAACAATAGAGTGCCTCAGGGATGACGCATTTTTGTAGGCAAAACCCGGAAGCGAGTTAGCATTTTTGGACTTCTGGTTCCAACGCCGTAAAGTCTATGGTTTTTTTAATGGGTTTTTGCTAAATCGCCTGAAATAAGGTCTGTGGTTAACAAAGCCTCTAAATACTTTCACGTTTTGATCTATGACATAAAACACACCAGTTATAACCCACTTGTGATTTTTTAAACTTTTACTGTGTCTTAAAATCGGCGGTTGCTAACAAATTGCTAAAAGGGACTACTTCCTTTGGCGGGGACTTTAAACGTCATCATTAAAAATGGGACATTTGGACAGAATTTCTCATGAAAAAGTGGATAAGTATTCATAACAGAACAGATCAATCAACGAGCATGTTTTTAAATAAAGTTGTTTTTTAAATACCGTTTGAGGAAGCTTGGTGGTGGTGACGTTGATCCGCGACCATGGTGTGTTGTAGTCCGTTTATAGCCTACTGTTAGCCTTTTATATCTGACGACTTTATTTAGGCTTCAAAATCTATAAATGTTGTGTTAACTTGTAAAGATTATCTTGATAGACAAAACGTGTAAGTGTCATAACCCTTTGTTAAACACAGAGCTTATTTTCTGCGATTTTCCAAAAGTCTATGGGAAAAATGAATAGGCTTTCAACCGAGGGAACCCGTGCGCCGCTAACTTCCGGGTTGGCCTACAAAAACGTCATCCCTGGGGCACTCTATTAGGATCCTCAATTCCTAAATGATTAAAAAGAGTTGATATGACACAATTTGTAAACATGCCTCTGTCCCAAGTTTTTTGGAGAGTGTTGCAGAGTGTTACAAAATACAATTAAGTTGTTCAGTAAAAAACACTAGAAATCTTTTCTATGTACTTCTGTCAGTTAAATAAATGTTAAACAGAATTAACAAATCACAGATTCTTGATTTCATTGCATTTTAAAAAAAAATGTCCAAACTATATAGACCTATTACATAAATTGCAGATCTAATAAAACTCACCTTGATATCAAAGGTGGCCTGAGGGGTAAAGTCAGCATAGGTCCTGGCAGATACCACCACTCTTGCACCCTATGAAACATAAAAGAAAAATAATACAAAAATAATAGAAAACAAATTAATATATAACCTCTATGAGAAACAGAGAACATGAAAACAAAAAAACAGCAGTTGCATGGAAACACACAAACAAACACACACACAATTCTGAATTGTTAACAACCCTGGTTAAAAGCACTCTGTCTGAAGCAGGAAGCAAACCCAGAGACAATGAAATATATCCGCAATAATCCGTCCATAATCACCAGTGTAATTTTACTCAACAACCATATCAACAGACCTACATTCTAATACCAATAAATCAACACACAGGCTTAGACACATCATCTGCACTGACTTTGCACATCTCTTTGATTACAGGTTTGGATGTAATAAACTGACACATCAAGAGGAATTCATCCACAATTAGATGCGGGACCAACATGCGGAGTGCGGAACACAAGTGTTATTATAGTATCACTGAGATACTATAATAGTTTTTATTAATAGTTTGAATTAGCTTTTATTTTTATATTTTCCATTTTAATTTTTTGATAAAGTTTTAGTTATCTAGTTATCTTGTGTGTGTCTCTGAGGCATGGTAAAGCATGGTACTCAAAAAATAAATCAAGAAAATTAGATTTATTTTAAACAAGAAGACTAAAATGTGTTGAGCTATATAACAATAATTAGTTTTCCGTCTATAAATATATCAAAACAGTTGCTCCTATTAAAACATGCAATATATTAAAACGTCTTTGGTGTTTCCATGGTTTCTACAAAATAAAACCGGAAACCGAGGGTAACTCGGGTATGACGCAACTGACAGGTGGCAACTCACAAAAAAGTTATAATAAAAAGTTAACTTTAATAACCCTGCTGAGTACAATACAGTTATTTTGCTTCAGGTAACGAACCGGGACAAAAAAACAAAGTTCGTAGAAGAAAAATCTGTTTAGTGATCGAAGAGACGTTGGCCAAAGCAGTGAGAATTGGAGGAAACCTCCTAAGTATAAGTGCTCTGGGTAAAAGGGAAGGGGCATGCAACACTCCATAAGGAGGGTTAAGCTGTGTGTGAAAGAGACAGTATATAATTTTAATATAAGAGCTGCCAGTACTCACAGCAAGCTGTGGCTTTGGTAAGGCAGTCTCTTCAGCCAGGCTGTGGGTGATCTCTGGAAAGGAATTATCAGGGCCCAGGCTCCCGGCTGGTGGGGGACAATTGGGCGCAAGGGGGTCTGAGCTGGTTATGTCGGAACTGCTGTTAGCTACTGCAGGGGTTAACTGTGCTGGATGAGGGACTGGTTTAATAGGCAACTGAGCTGTAACTAGGGCAGGTGATGGAGGAACATCTATAATTGAAATAATATTTGTTTCTCTTTCTGATTTACTTTCTGTAACAGACAGACCCAAGATTAATTCTTCTGAGGTGGATGAACCACTGGTTATCACCGGATTTACATAACATTCTTTCTGAGCTATAGCCTCTGTGGGTAAGACATCTGCCAGAAGTCTATCACCAGTATCTCCTGAAGACTGATCACTGGTGGTGTGTCCTAAAGCTTTGTATTCTACAGAAGTGTTTAGAGGTATCTGTGTTAATGGGGGAGAAACTGAAGGGCTGCAGGGTTGTGGATCTTTTAAGAGTGAAGGGGGGTCAGGATCATGGTCATGTGGAGCGGTCAAATTAGCATATTCGCCCTGGACCGCCAGGAGCTGCAGAACGGCCCGGAGAGTGGATGACTGTAAAAAGAACGGCACAGGTCACTCCAGAGGGTCAGACTCAGATGGCCATAAAAAGGGAACGCTTAAAGACCAAGAAGCAAGACGAGAGGTGTCTAGAAACCACAAAAAAGATTTTATTGCACTAAACCAATAAAAATCAATAAAAAAATCTAAGCTAATCTACACTAACCTACTCACAAGCAATAACCAACTGGTAATCAGTTGTTTGCTACTGGCCAGATCACATTCAAATGGTCACAAAGGCCAATGTTGACACCAATATCGAGAAAACAAACAAGGTGCCCAAAAATCAATATAATGCTGCTGATACCTGCATATACAATTTAATCATCAGTAATGAGATGTACACTGATATGAATTGAACATATTTACTCAGAATGAACTAAAAACAATTAGTATCCATTGACAAAGCTGTCATATACACTACTTCAGCTGTTGGAACGGACAGTCCCTTTGGTTAATTAATTGGTCACATGGACAAATACCAGAAAGCCATAATATATCTGAAACTGATGTCTCCTTTGTTGTAAAAAAAACCAGCAGAGGAAAAATGGGTACTTTCCATTCCATGGGAGTGCTTTTAACGTGTGTGTGTGTGTGTGTGTGTGTGTGTGTGTGTGCGTGTGTGATGTACAGTAAAGGTAAGATTTGAGCTGTAAGTAACAAGATTGGGTAAATGGAGCAGAATTATTCCACTCAAACCCACAACACGGCAAACTAAAACAGCCACAATATATGAGCAATAAGTACAAAGCATGTAGCGAAAGTGTACTTAATACACCAGAACCAAACAAGTGATTGAAAACTCAGTGAGGAAGAGAAGGTGATCTCAAAATCATAATTGAGGAAGAAAAGATGATCTAAGAAAATAATACGCCTTTGTAACTGAATAATTTTAGACACACACACAAAAATGATCATAATGTTTACAACGAAGAATAGAAAAAAACGGAAAAAAGGAGCAGCTGGATGTTGTGTCATTAAGCCCATTCCTAAAACTACTATCTCTTACCTCTGATACCAGTTCGGCTCCCTATAAAGGCAGCCCACGGAACAGTAATGAAGAGATATTAAGAGAAAGAGAAGTAGAAAGAGAGAGAGAGAGAGAGAGAGAGAGAGAGAGAGAGAGAGAGAGAGAATTAGTATAGAGAAAGATGTTGATTGAGAGAGAAAGAGACAGAAGAGGAGAGGTGAATTATTATAAGGAAAAGAAAGATGCCTGACTTGGTCTGCAAATTTCCATTATTTTCATTGCGTCTACAAAACAATGACATTAATTTCATTGTGTCAACAAATCGGTTATTATTAGACTTAAGGTCACAGTTACAGGAAAGGACTCTCTTTGAACCATCCAGGAAGAGAAATTAATCAGGGCTCAGGGCAAAAAAGCAGCACAAAAAATACCCCTGCTATGAATGAACCTGATGGTTTATTACATGTTTAGGACAAAGTAGTTATGGGATTAAACATGGTTTATCATCTCAAAGTATGAATGTGTAGCATATCTGGGATTTTAAAAAAAAAATTAAATCAGCTTTGAAAATTCAGGAATAAAGAAAAATCTCCAAGAAACTACAAAACATGAAACATCATCTACATTTCAAACTCTACTATGGCAATAGAGAATAGAGGTGTACAATCTAAAAAACGACGGGCCAATTGTATAAAAAAAAATATAAAAGTAGATTAAAGAGTTAGTTCACCCAAAAATGAAATTTCTGTCAATCATTACTCATCCTCATGTTGTCCCAAACCTTTAAGACCTTTGTTCAACTTTGGAACACAAAATAAGATATTTGTGATGAAATCCAAGGGTTTCTGAACCACCACCTTTTGAGGTCCAGAAAGGCAGTAAAGACATTGTTAAATTAGTCAACGTGATTAAAGTGGTTCAACCTTAATGTTATGAAGCAAAGAGAATACTTTTTGTGCGCAAAAACAAATGAATAACGACTTTATTGGAAAATTTGAACGGTTGTCATATGCAGTTGACGCAGTGAACACAGTGCAGGCTTCCGTGTTCACGTCCGAACGCCGACTCATTATTGGCCGGCTCCTGCGTCAGCATCATTGGGACGACATGATGTTGAGTACTTAATGACAGACAATTCATTTTTGGGTGAACTAACCCTTTAAAATTAAGATCAATTACAAGATAATTTAAGTATACAAAGTAAATTGGTGACACTGTGTTTTAATATGGTTAGGAAAATAAATTTTTGCCCTCATATACACCGGAATCTTGATAATTTATATATTTTTACATATAATAATTTGACACTCTGTGGCCTAACATAAATGACAAGGAATGAGTGATATTAAATTATTAGAAAAAGACTACAGTGTTTCTCTCCAGTAAATGTTGCATAAAACATCAGAACTACATCAACCATCTGGACTTCTGCCACTGCCCAGATGATGAAAGACAGACTGTCACTCTCACTGAGGTCACCTTTAATTAACTTTTATAACAGCAACAGACTACTTAACCATTTTTATGAACAGCAAAATTTATATTCACATTTCAAATCTCATTTGTTATAGTCTTTTATTATTAGTAGAATGACAGCTTGTTGACAATCCATTTTAGACGTTACCATCCCTGTTTAGCTAGCCAGCTAGCCAAGCTCAATCACTATGACAAAATTGTGATATCTTACTATATTTACACATATAAATTAAAACAATGCTACTCCATTTTACGTTAAATAAACAGCACTAACATACGCATTTAACAGCAAAATGTGTCTAGTAGGGTGCCAGCCGGGCCTTGTGTACCCTGCAAGGTCAACATGGTATGACTGCGCTTCGTTAGCAGTCAAAACAGCCGTGAATTTGACTTTACTAATCATAGCGGCAACATTATGTTTCAAGGCATAAAATACTTACGTTCCTGCTGGCGCTGCCCCTCAGAACGTTAGAAATAATGGTCAGCATCTTTCGCATAATATTAACACGCAGCTAACCACAAAAATGATCTCCTTCAGCCCTCCTCTCACAGAAACCAGCTCAACCAGCGAGCGAGGTTTACACCGCTGCAGATTCGCTGCGCATTCGGTTCGAAATACTGCCCCCTGCTGGCCACAGCACACATCACTGGACCAAAAAATATTCCTCGTTTGTTTTCTAACCAAGGCATCAGGCTTTGGAAAGCAAATCTCAAATGTTAACATTTTTTAAACATTAATTTTATAATTGCAGAGAGTGTGTAGCATTGTACATAAGTAGCACAGAAAATACATAAATATCATATCTAATAAAACAATAGTCATCAGCTAGAAGCCTGTTTTTGACCCAGATGCAAATTTAAAAAAAAAAAATAGTAAAACATTTTTGTGATTAGAGCCTCTATGACCTGTGATGAATACACCATCAGGCAGAATATACAGCATGTTGTGTGTGTTTGTGTGTGTGAGGTCCTGGTATTCCCTGTCCCAAAAGGATGGCAATAGCAGAAATCTTTGACCTTGTGGGGACATTTTTGGTCCCCATTAGGCAAACTGCTTATAAATCATACTAAAAGATTTTATTATTATTAATTATTATTATTATTATATATATATATGTATATGTATATATATATATATATATATACCACTCAAAAGTTTGGGATTTTTAATGTTTTTAAAAGAAGTTTCGTCTGCTCACTAAGGGTGCATTTACTTAATTAAAAATACAGGAAAAAAAACAGTAATATTGTGAAATATTATTACAATTTAAAATGACTGTTTTCTATTTGAAAATATTTTAAAATGTAATTTATTCTTGTGTTGGCAAAGCTGAATTTTCAGCATCATTACTCCAGTCTTCAGTGTCACATGATCCTTCAGAAATTACTCTAATATGTCAATTTGCTGCTCAAGAAACATTTATTGTTTACAATTGTACAAAATATTTGTGTACTATATTTTTTTTCAAGATTCTTTGATGAATAGAAAGTTCAAAAGAACAGTGTTTATCTGAAATCTAATATTTTGTAACATTATAAATGTCTTTACTGTCACTTTTGATTGATTTAATGCATCCTTGCTGAATAAAAGTATTAATTTATTTAATTTCTTTAAAAAAAAGTAAAAAAAAAAATTCTTACTGACCCCAAACTTTTGAACCGTAGTGTAACATGTTACAAAAGCTTTGTATTTTAGATAAATGCTGTTCTTTTGAACTTTCTATTCATCAAGTAATCCTGAAAAAGAAGTACACAACTGTTTTCAACATTGATAATAATAGCAAATGTTTCTTGAGCAGCTAATCAGTATATTAGAATGATTTCTGAAGGATCATGTGACACTGAAGACTGGAGTAATGATGTTGAAAATTCAGCTTTGCCATCATAAGAATAAATTACTTTGTAAAATATATTCAAATAGAAAACAGCTATTTTAAATTGTAATAATTTTTCACAATATTAGTTTTTACTGAGATATATATATATATATATATATATATATATTTATTTATTTTTTTTGAAAATGTAAAAAGTTAGAAGCTGTAGACAATCCCCTTGAACTGTCTTGGCATTGACTATAAGACTGCTATGTATCCTTAATGCTCACATGATGATACTGTAATTCTGAATTTGACCACACTGCTATAATTTATTTTCTTTTTTTTAATATAATTATTATTTTTATTATTATTTATTTATTTTTTACATTGTATATTGTTAGTGTTTCAATTATCCACTTTTGTCTACGCTGATTATTTTGGAAAACTCATATATATATATATATATATAAAGTTTTCTATGATGGGTACGTTTAGGGTTAGGGGATACAATATACATTTTGAATAGTATAAAAATCACTATGTTCCCATAAACCATATAAACCAAACATGTGTCTCTGTGTAGGCATAATGTTTGTTTGTTTGTTTTAAATATTAGGTGAGAACACAACCATGAACCATGATTTGACTTGCAGGTCAGGTGCAGGTGGAGGGACATTCTGGAGAATATCTGATTGGACAAAAATGTATCCGTTTCCCCCAAAGATTTAAATATGTGAATCTAAGAAAAGAGAAGAGTCATGAGTTTCACTTATTTTGAAAATACACCTTTTCGATTTGTTTCTACCATGTCATCATAACCTTATTCCATAAATACCAAAACAAGAGGCATCTTTATAATAAAAAAAAAAAAAAAGATTTGTTCCTTTTTTCTTTTTTTTTTTTTATTAGCTCGCCCTATTGACCTTCTATAACGTCAGATTAAATTAAGTAACGTGTGCCATTAACAATATATCTGTGAGTACATTAGTTCTCCATCTCCAGAGCTCCTCACTCCTCTGTTGACCCAGCTTCATTGAGGACACGTTTGTTGTTTCTCGGAAGTGACGAAACCAAAGTACCGATGGCGGCTCACAGTTTGCTCCCGGATATGTACTGAACCGAATTTCATGGCGTCTGATTGGACTTTTTGCATACTTGGCCGTTTGTCTGAAGTCTTGAGATCAACATCGAACCTGTCAAGCACAAGAGCTGTCGATCCGAGGAGGGATAATTTGTTGTAGAGCTCGCCAAATCCAGAGCTAGCTGGCTTGCCAATGAAATACAAGTCCAGTTAGCCTGTGATCGTAGAGGTTTGTTTGTGTGCGTGGCAAACGTTTGACATTTTAGCAGATTTGTGACACTGGCTGGTCCAAGTGCAGCAGAGCTCCTGGTTTCTCTAGTTTGGCTCGCGTTCCCTGCGTTACTTTAAAAGAAAAGAAGCGGCGGGAAGGGTTAGCTGACCTGATTAGCTGTAGCCGTAGTTGCAGCTCTTCTGAAGTCATTGGTCTTCTGGTGGATGGTGTCAGTCTCTTCTATGATTCACCGTCGCGCCGTTCACCGACTGTCAGCATGTTGAAAACACGTCAGTGTTTACTCGGGATTCGCACCTTCCTTGGAGTGACGTCTAGAATATGGAGCTTCATTTTATACATCCTCAGGAAGCATCTACGTACGGTGAGAGTGTCAGCATCTGTCAGTGGGAATGCATGTTTGTCTGTTCTCTTTATACTCCGACCTGTCAGCTACTTATATTGTTAATATGTTAGAAACTTTGTAACATTTAAGTTATTTAGTTGACTAATATTTGTCATGTACTAATTCCTAAGGGTAACCAGCCCTATAGTTTTACTGTAACACTTTATTGAAAAGCTGTTTTAGATTCCTGCAATCGAGGATATATTTACTTTGCTGTCACTTAGGCAATTTTTATGACCCTCGGTGCAAACAAACACACAATTCGACTGGGCCATATTGTAGGATTTGTACTAATAAAATATATGATGAGAAATATGAGTGGTTTAGCTTTGTTATATTTTGCTTTAATGGTTGATTTGTGTTAAAGAACTCGTGCTTATCAAAAACATTTGATGAAACTTTTGTACAGTAGTAGGTTTGGGGTTGTGCCCGCTTCAGCTGCACCTATGTAACCCTGGGGGAGTGTGTTTATGATACTGTCTGTCCTAGTTACATTGGACTATGGACCCCTCCTATATGTTTACCCTTCATGTAAAAAGAATATATTCATTGCTGGGAATAATACAGCTATGTGTAACTTCACGACAGCTATAAATTCATACACGCACTGTTGCTGGAAAACAGTGGCATACTTTGGTATTTTTTTAGAATATTCAAACCTTTCTAATTGACACATCCAAGTCAATTTAGATCCAAGTTGTTTGGGGGCTCCTCTGGAAAAAACAACTCAAACGACCTTGAGTTGTTTTTATAACTATGAACCAACAAATGTGGTGTGTTGAGTGTTAGCCTAAGCCTGATTAGTGATTACCCAGTCTAATGTGCTTCATGGCTCTTAATGCTGCTGCCATTCTAAAAGGGTTGGTTCACCCAAAAATGAAAATAATGAATTAATTACTCCCCCTCATGTCGTTCTACACCCCTAAGACCTTCATTCATCTTTGGAACACAAATTAAGATATTTTTGATGAAATCCGATGGCTCAGTGAGGCCTGCATAGACAGCAATGGTACTTCCTCTCTCAAGATCCATAAAGGTACTAAAAACATATTTAAATCAGTTCATGTGAGTACAGTGGTTCAGCTTTAATATTATAAAGCGACAAGAATATTTTTTGTGCACCAAAAAAACAAAATAACGACAAAAATATCTTATTTTGTGTTCCGAAGATGAACGAAGGTCTTACAGGTGTGGAATGACATGAAGGTGAGTAATAAATTACATTATTTTCATTTTTGGGTGAAGTAACCCTTTAATGTCCTAATGTTGCTCAGTTTTTACACTACCATTTTCAGTGAGATTTCATTTTATACATATACATAAGTTTTATTCTAATCACACAAAAAGATTTGTACTTTTTACATAAAAGTAACATTTCTTAAGCAGATATGAAAAGTACACTGATTTTCCTACTTCCCTTACACTTCTGTGACATCCTTGGACAGCTGTTTTGGGGATGTATTAATAGTCCGATCGTGGTGGCAGTATGGGGCCATTCTAGGTGGGTGACTATACAGATGTCTGTTACATGATGCCTTCATCTGAGTTTTGCACCAGGGTGATGAAGGGGCAAAAGATGAAATATCAGAAAGAGAAATTGATTATGAAAAGAGACGGACATCTGTCAGTCCTATCTGTCTGAATATCTTAGTGTGTTCATTTTGGAAGCAAGGAAAAGTCTACATTGTTCTATGTGCATCACTGACTCTGTCTTTGTCAACTGTTCTGTTTTCCACAGATAATCCAGTACCAAACAGTGCGTTATGACACATTACCTCTCTCCCCTGTTTCCAGAAACAGACTCCGTAAGTTCTCTCACCTTTTTACCTCTGTTATTTGCAGTTCTGTCCAGTAGGGGAGCTTCTAACCACTCAGATGGGTGCAATGTTGCAAATTTTTCAAACACACATTTTTGACCCAGAATCTGTTGTATCATAATCACTGTCAACAGATTTTTTTTTTTTTTTTTTTTAAGGAGTGAGTACCTTTGGGTAGAATTTATTTACATGTAAAACATTCTGTAAAATATTAATAGACTAGGAAAATACTTTACTTTGGTAAAAAAAAAAAAAAAAAAAAGTGCATTACAAATAGTGTGGGTGTATTATGAATTGAGCTAACTATATATATATCAATACTAGAGAGAAAGAATGGAAGAAGTCTCAGTTCCTCAGTCTTTTCATGGTAGAATTTCTTGCATATTAGCCCAGGAGAGGTTGGAAGAAATGACATAATATGACTTCATTGAATGTTGAATCACCACTTTAACTATGTTTGGCCACTCTGTGTGGTCATTAACTCCCCCTCATGTCGTTCCAAACCTTTCGTTCATCTTCAGAACACAAATTAAGATATTTTTGTCCTGAGAGCTATCTGTCCCATCATAGTGAGCTACGCAAATGATACTTGGACGCTTTAAAAAGTTCATAAAGAGATCGTAAAACAAATCCATATGAATTGAGTGGTTTAGCCTAAATTTTCTGAAGAGACTCAATCACTTTATATGATGAACAGATTGAATTTAGGCTTATATTCAAATATAAACTTTCATCAACTCACACATCAGTTACGGTAAATGGAAGCTCAAGTATGTTTGCTCGACACGTGTGAGAACCAATGAGGTTCATTCTCGTGTGTTACGCAGTACATTTGAGCCTCCACAAGAGGTTTGGTTGAGTTTATGTTCACTGATCAGTGTTTATATGTGAATAAATGCTTAAATTCAATCTGTTCGTTATATAAAGTGATCAAGTCTCTACAGAAAATGGATATGGGTTAGTTTTATGATCTGTTGATGAAGTGTCAAAGTGTGAGTTGCTGTTTATGGAGGGACAGAAAGCTCTCAGATTTCATCAAAAAGCCTTACGGGTTTGTAACAAATTTTCATCTATCCCTTTAACTGTTTGCTGCTTTAGATGCAGTGAAGAGGAAGATCTTGGTGTTGGATCTGGATGAGACTTTGATTCACTCTCACCATGATGGCGTCCTTAGACCTACAGTGAGGCCTGGTACACCTCCAGACTTTATCCTCAAGGTACACACACACACCGCTCCAACAATAGAATAGGATAGTTAATTATATTTCTTTAGTAGCTTCTTTATGAGAAATGCAGGTTGTCATATATATATATATATATAAAAATTGTCCACACGGTGTGCACAATTTTATTAAGCAGCACAACTGTTTTCAACAATAATAAATGTTTCTTGAGCATCAAATCAGCATATTAGAATGATTTCTAAAGGATCATGTGACACTGAAGACTGGAGTAATGGCTGCTTAAAATTCAGCTTTCACAGGAATAAATTAGATTTAATATTATAATATAAAATATATTATATACTGTATATATTGTGTGCACATGTCCATTCAAGCTTAAAAAGAAGAGAAAGAAGTGAATTTGGTGTTCATGTGCTGTCTGCACGACTCTGTCTTCTTGCATTTGATGTTTAAACTGACAGAACTTAAAACACATGCAAATGATAAATTTTCATGATCTCTATGATGGTTAAACTTTTTCAATGAATCACATGTGTTCTGAACCAGGGAGTAGCTGGCCCGTATGGATCATGGAACAACTATGATCCCTGTACTTGACGTGGCACATCCTGCGATGTGACTGTCTGTCGTGGATGGGCACATTGCGATATCAATGCTAAAACGATATATCATGCAGCCCTAGCCATAAAAGACTTCTCTCAAAAACATTTTTAAAAATTGTATGGACCCCAGACTTTTAAACGGTAGTGCAGATTTAAAATAAAAAATAGAACATTTTAAAGCCAACATGAATGTGTATTAAAGTGTTAAATTTGATTTATTTTTTAAAGTTTTTTTTATCTCTCTCTCTTGTTCAGGTGGTAATAGACAAACACCCAGTCAGGTTTTTTGTCCATAAAAGGCCGCATGTCGATTTCTTTTTAGAAGTGGTGAGTGAACTCTCTCAATTTAGCAGATTACAAAAATTTTACTATTTTTTTTTTTTTTTTATTATTATTTTTTGTACATTTTGCCAATGTACTTTTACTTGATTTGCGTAATAGTTTTTCTTTGACAAAATTCACCCATATTTAATGAGTATATTGTGTGTGTCTGTGTCTGTGTGTTCTCCTGTTTGTATATGTCAGGTTAGTCAGTGGTATGAATTGGTAGTATTTACAGCTAGTATGGAGATCTATGGATCGGCCGTAGCAGATAAGCTGGATAACAACAGGGGTATCCTCAAGAGAAGATTCTACAGACAGGTAAAACCTACTGCCTCCACATTTGCTCTTGATAAGATATTTTATGACCAATTCTTACTCTCAGACATTTGTTGACTGGTTCTGCCTTTTTCTTGTCTCTTTGTTCAATTACTAAACCTCTGGGTCTGTTTCTCTCTTTCTTGATTTTTGTAGCACTGCACTTTGGATCTAGGGAGCTACATAAAAGATCTGTCTGTAGTACACAGTGATCTCTCCAGTATAGTTATTCTGGACAACTCGCCTGGAGCTTATCGAAGTCACCCAGGTTAGAGATGGAACATCTATAGAGAGTACATACACATCCGCTCTGATTTTCTAAATTTGATATTAAAATTGTTGTAATTCTGTGTTTAGGGACACAAACATCCATCTTGTGTATCTGTATAGTAAAAAAAAATGCAGATGCACAAATTATTTTGTGTAATAAATTGTAATATGAATGTAATTTTAACTTTTCACCCCCAGACAATGCAATACCTATAAAGTCGTGGTTCAGTGACCCAAGTGACACAGCACTTCTTAACCTGCTCCCAATGTTGGATGCATTGAGGTATGAATATTTCTTTCAGTCATGGTCATAATATCCTCTTAATCTTGATTAGGCCTACACAGAATGTATGCCCAATAATGAATGCCCTTTGTTTGCAAATGTGTTTATGTATTACATATTTTGGACATTTTTGCAATGTTTTCTAATAAGATTGTAGTGCCCTCATTTAATATTTCCCATATTCATTATAAATATTAATTGCAAAATTGATTTGTGCTGATGTTCAATGATATAGAAAAATAAACAATATATTGACTTTTAAAACTTTTACATTTTATTAATGTCTATTCAATGTTTTACACATCTTTCTTAATTTAAACTTGCATAAACTTGTAAAATCTATCAATAAAAATAAATAAAATATTATGAATTTAAGAGCTAGGAGGCAAGCAAATGGCATTACATACAAATGGCCAAAACATTGGTTTTGAATTTTCCTTTCTATACCACAGGTTTGTTTCTTTATTTCTCTGCAGACAAGAAGTGAAAGTGTTTGGGGGTTTATTTGCACATGACTACTATTTCATCCTCAAATCTTTCTGTTTCTTACTAATATTAAACTACTCTTTTGTTTGACACATTTTATGCTGCTGTTTCAGTAAGTTGCCCTTAGTGTGTTTTCATTCCCTTTCTAGGTTTACCTCAGATGTTCGCTCCGTCCTCAGTCGAAATCTCCACCAGCATCGGCTCTGGTGATTGTATCTGTCAGGGCCAGTCTCTCTTCTGGTCAACGTCTTGTTTTTACATGGCTCTGCCTGCTAGGTGTTAGCCTCTCCTGCGCTGGAACTGTCAGCCTCTTGTCATCATGTGAACTCCCATTAGTCTCATGGACTCCTCTGAGGAAATGCTATGAGAAGACATGGGAGAACAGAGGAGAGAGAGATACATGATGGAGAAGCTATTACACATAAACTCAAAATGAGAGGCCAGCATTTTTTTTTCTTTTTTCTTTTTTTTTTTCCTTAAAAAATGGAAACTCTGCCTTACAGTTGTTGGATTCAACTTGTGCATGTTGGAGTGTTTCTGAGTGAATAGGGGAGAAAGCTTCTGATTCCAATTTTACCTTTCATTTTTTGGGGGTAAATAAAGAATCAGTTAATCAGTTGTGACTACCTGTCACTTTCCACACTTCATTAGCACTTATTCCCCCTTCCTAAATGTCAGTGTTTGTTGTTTTGTATGACCTTAGCACAAATGGTCACATGGTCTTATCCACTCATTCTCTCTCTATACTTCTGTCTTTCCTCTCTCCTTTTTTTCTGTCTGCCATCTCAGGTATCTGAGCCTCTTCTCTATGTTAAGAGCTGAGAGCTGTTAATACCGTTGTACTAATAGTATGCTGTGGTAGAGAAAACTAGCAGGAGAGAAAACTACAGTCCATTATTACAGATTATGGTATTAATTTTCTGTGTATTTTAAAATGGCTCATATGTGGAACCTCTGGTTTAATCAGAGAGGTTTTATCATATATTTCGAGGACACATTTTTAGATGTTCTTCGATATGGATACATCAGCCACTGAGAGAGACAGACAGAGCAACAAGGACTCTGCTATAACAGAAAAATAAAATAGAGCCTTTTGTCAACAACTGAAATGACAGTCTCTTCCACTTTTTGGGGTATTCTGCATTTTAAATTGGCTGAACTATGTACAGTGAAGTATTCAGACTCTTAACCCATTTTTCATTTTACTGAATGATTGATCTTGGTATTTCGTTCTGTCTGATATTTTGATTTCAAAGCACAGAAACTCCAAATGAAGTCTGCATGAAATGAAAATCCTATTTTCTTAATGTATCTTACTGTGAACAATTCATGCATGTTTCTTTTTTTTATTATTATTTTTTACCTCGTCATTTTTAAACATCATAACCCGTTTTTCCGACAATTGGCAGACTTCTTTGCTGATGTATGCTGGACTTATCCAATCATTAAGTCTGCTTAAACTCCACCCCTTTCTTAAAATCGACTGCAGTCTCACACTCAGAACTTCCTCCATCCAAACCAAGGTAGAACAAAGACCTGCCCTACATTTATTTCTTTTCTGATAATCCGTTTCACCTGGATTTACATGAGAGAAGAAATGATCTGCTGCTACTTCCGTAATGTTGTAACTTTAACGTGACAATGTCATGTTAGGTGAAGCGATTGTTCCAACATTTCAATATTTTAAACTTAAGCAGTAAGAGGAAGTTTGTAACACAATCAAGAATGAGTTTGAATTTTTCCAAATAAATTTCTTCTAGGTTTTTCAGATTATACGCTTGAGCACTACATTTTTTATTTATTTATTTATTTTTATTTAAATTGGATAGGATTGAGTTTTGACAGTAGAAAACTTTTATACACAAAATGGCTTCATATTTTTATCAGACTGAAAAACAGATTCTATCCATTATTTTAAGGAGATGCTCGGTTCCTGCAGATAAAATATAAACCCAATACAGTGATGCTACAACATATTTCTGTGTTAATCCTACATAAAACCAAAACCAAGTTAATCCAGTGGAGCAATTAACAAGAGAATTTCTTTATGAATGATTTGCACAGAATTTATTCTGCTTGTGTTTCATGAATAAAGCCCAGCATTAAGAGTGTGGGCAATGCTGGATTTACACCACACAATACATTGAATTTGGTCAGATAAGACCAAGAGGTTTCTGTCCTCCTCATCTCCACATGTGCTACTTGATTTATGTGGCTTCTTTTGTGCCATCCTTCAATGTAGTTAGTGTTATGCAGACCGCATTATGGTTAACTGATGCATCGTTGTTCCAGCTGAAATCTGAGATGTCGTCAAAGTAATTGTTGCCTTCACTGTGGCTTTGTGGCTTGTCTTCAAAAATGTTTGAACCCTGACTTTTTCCAGGAAGTTTCTGGGTGGCTTGGTAGTCAATGATCCCCTCTGTTGTAGCCTTTTCATTATATAAGCATTTGCTTTACTTTGAACGATTTTAGTTATTGGTTTCATGATAGTCCGTCAGATTGTAAACTGCATAATTTTGTTTTTCCCAGTCTTGTGTAGGCATAAGACAATATAACAATGAAACCTATATCATTTTAGTGCATAAACATTTACAGAGAACTAAAAGTGTAGGATTTATTCAAGTTATATTCAAGTCCTCCCTGTTTGTTCATGGCATGGGTTGTCCCCTTGAGAGGGAGTTTACTGTTAGCAAGCAGGGTTTCCCTACAGAGATGGGTAAGTTGATAAGTGTCTACCTACCAGTAGTTTTGATTAAACTCAAAACTGGTCTGTGGTTTATAATGACTAACTTGAAAATTTCTATCTAAAGCACCTCATTTCAGCCTGAGAAACATGCATTAAGTCTTGGATGATTTGAACCTTTAACCTTTTCAGTGCCAGGCCACCTGTGATACACATTCGGTATGCTAATTGTCCTTACAGAACAAAGCATGTTGTATTACTTTAACAATCTGTTTTTTTTTTTTTTTTTTTTTTAACCGTTTAGATTTCAGGTAATGCCACGTAGGCCTCCTGGCTGCCGAGGACGTCATTACGCAGCTGACGGGATGTGACGTGCGCCGCCTCCCTTGTTCCTTGTTATTGGATATCTCTCCGCCCTCCGACGCAGTTGTCAAAAAGACCTAAGCTATTTTGTAAACACCGTCGACGACAGATTTTCTTGGAGATTTTAAGCATCTCCCAGTCCTTGACAATGAAGTTTATGTACAAAGAAGAACATCCCTTTGAGAAGCGACGGTCCGAGGGGGAGAAAATCAGAAAGAAGTACCCGGACAGAGTGCCTGTGAGTCGGACAAATTAGTTGTTTTTGTCAGGGCCCTGCTCTTGCAGATAACATAAACCTATCGAGGAATTATACAGTGACAGCGCGTATTCATATGGAGGAACCTTGTGAAAATAGTTATTTGCTTAAAAAACGCGTAATAATGTATATATACGATTAATTAACGAATTGTCATTGTCGTTTTTAAGCTGCCCTTCAAATATGAAAGGACTAGCGTTAGCGTCAGTTAGCTTTTGTCTTAATTTGAAATTGTGCCATTGTTTAAAGTACAAGTAATAGAAGAATTAATATCTTTTTATGAGATTATATGATATAGGTTTAAATGTTAGTGACATTTAAATGATACATATCAAGTTATTTAACATCATAAAAAAGAGCCGGTATCCTGCACATGATATTGAATCATTCTATTGTTTTGACAGAGTCGAGGACAAAATGACTACAATATTACGTTTTCTGACACAATATCATGTGTCCTCACGCTGGGTTCATTTTCAGTTATATTATGTGTCGTCAGTCAAATATCAGCAGAGAAATTTGTTAGAATGGGAATGAGCCCTAAACTGGGGAATACCCATGACACTGTTGTTTTTGTTATACAACTGAAAGATGCACTTGTTCTCAAATGACAGTGGTTATCATCATCATCATCATCATCATCATAACTGATTTGTTTTCCACAGGTGATCGTAGAGAAAGCTCCCAAAGCCAGAATAGGAGATCTGGACAAGAAGAAATATCTTGTCCCTTCTGACCTCACAGGTTAATTTCCTTGCAAAATATGGAATCATTTGCATAAATTTAATGGTATTAAAATATGTAGGATATTTATGTAATGACACATTTTCTTTTTTCTGAAGTGGGGCAGTTCTACTTCCTCATTCGGAAAAGGATCCACTTGAGGGCCGAAGATGCCCTCTTCTTCTTTGTCAACAACGTCATTCCTCCCACATCAGCCACTATGGGGCTGCTCTACCAGGTACATCCTTTTTTTAATGTATCTGAACGTAACTGTTTTTGTTTGTTCCAGATCTTGCACCAGTTTGTTTACATCAGTATATTTAGGAAAGTGTCATTTTTGCATTTTTCAGTGAGAATGAATCATTTATAAACTCTTTGTATCTGTTTCTGTATTTTAGGAGCACCATGAAGAAGACTTTTTCCTTTACATTGCCTACAGTGATGAAAGCGTCTATGGGGATGTTTTGAGAGATGTGTAACCAATTTTCTTGCCCCACACTACCCCTGTTTAAAATAAAATGATCAATATGTTAGGCTACACAAAGTGTACATGTTGAATGCACTTTCATATCCTCCTCCTAGTCTGAAATCTTGTTTGTACTCTATGCTGCCTGCATATTGTTCCTTCCCACTTTAGAGTTCCCCCCTCAGTCTTGCTTTTAGGCCCGATACTTTGTCCTGGTCTGTTTCAGTAAATTAGTGGTGCTCATATCCGTAAAAGCTTTTTCAATGTTCTACACTTCTCCTTTCACATTTTCTCACTTTCCCTTGGCACCGACGTGCATCCTGAAGTCACTTTGCTATTCTACAGTCTTTATTGTTTAGATTGGTTTTGTTTTTAGCTACCATATTTGCACAGACCAAAATCACTGATAATACTGGACTATCATACCATGTAATATGTGTGAGTGTGAGCGTGTTTGTGTATCATTGCCAATAATTATTATTTTTAAATGGGTTTGGAATTGCTGTTTATTTGAATAAACTGGTTAAAGATTAAAAAGTGTCTTTTCAGTTCACATATTGTAGGAGACTGCTTGTTTATTTCTCAGTTGTGTTATCATTATTATTAAGGTTAAAATTTATGACTTGATTGGCTTTTTTGGGCTTATTTTTTATTATGGATTGGTGTGTTTTGTTCCTTTTCCCCTAAAGATCCATCTTAAGCTTGCCACCATTATAAACCTGATGTAAAAATCTGCCTTTGTGAGTCTTTAATGAATCTGAGAATGTCTGTTGTGCATGTTTTATAGTTAGTATGTTTTATAATAAGTTATGTATATTATATACAGGTGCTGGTCATATAATTAGAATATCATCAAAAAGTTGACTTATTTCAATAATTCCATTCAAAATGTGAAGCTTGTATATTATATTCATTCATTACACACAGACTGATATATTTCAAATGTTTATTTCTTTTAATTTTGATGATTATAACTGACAACTAAGGAAAATCCCAAATTCAGTATCTCAGAAAATTAGAATATTACTTAAGACCAATACAAAGAAAGGATTTTTAGAAATCTTGGCCAACTGAAAAGTATGAACATGAAAAGTATGAGCATGTACAGCACTCAATACTTAGTTGGGGCTCCTTTTGCAGCAATGTGGCGTGGCATAGAGTCGATCAGTCTGTGGCACTGCTCAGGTGTTATGAGAGCCCAGGTTGCTCTGATAGTGGCCTTCAGTTCTTCTGCATTGTTGGGTCTGGCATATCGCTTCTTCCTCTTCACAACACCCCATAGATTTTTGATGGGGTTAAAGTCAGGCGAGTTTGCTGGCCAATTAAGAGCAGGGATACCATGTTTCTTAAACCAGGTACTGGTAGCTTTGGCACTGTGTGCAGGTGCCATGTCCTGTTGGAAAATGAAATCTGCATCTCTATAAAGTTGGTCAGCAGCAGGAAGCATGAAGTGCTCTAAAACTTCCTGGTATACGGCTGCGTTGACCTTGGACCTCAGAAAACACAGTGGACCAACACCAGCAGATGACATGGCACCCCAAACCATCACTGACTGTGGAAACTTTACACCTGACCTCAAGCAAAATGGATTGTGTGCCTCTCCTCTCTTCCTCTAGACTCTGGGACACTGATTTCCAAAGGAAATGCAAAATTTACTTTCATCAGAGAACATAACTTTGGACCACTCAGCAGCAGTCCAGTCCTTTTTGTCTTTAGCCCAGGCGAGATGCTTCTGACGCTGTCTGTTGTTCAAGAGTGGCTTGACACAAGGAATGCGACAGCTGAAACCCATGTCTTGTATACGTCTGTGCGTAGTGGTTCTTGAAGCACTGACTCCAGCTGTAGTCCACTCTTTGTGAATCTCCCCCACATTTGAATGGGTTTTGTTTCACAATCCTCTCCAGGGTGCGGTTATCCCTATTGCTTGTACATTTTTTTCCACCACATCTTTTCCTTCCCTTCACCTCTCTATTAATGTGCTTGGACAAAGAGCTCTGTGAACAGCCAGCCTCTTTTGCAATGACCTTTTGTGTCTTGCCCTCCTTGTGCAAGGTATCAATGGTCATCCTTTGGACAACTGTCAAGTCAGCAGTCTTCCCCATGATTGTGTAGCCTACAGAACTAGACTGAGAGACCATTTAAAGGCCTTTGCAGGTGTTTAATTAGCTAATTAGAGTGTGGCACCAAATAAACATTTGAAATATAAGAGGTCTGTGTGTAATGAATGAATATAATATACAAGTTTCACTTTTTGAATGGAATTAGTGAAATAAATCAACTTTTTGATGATATTCTAATTATATGACCAGCACCTGTAATAATAATTTAAAACTTAAACTTAATGGGCTTTTGGGAAAAAGTCAAATGCATTGTGATCCTGTTTAATAGTGCCCATGATTTTGCAGAGGTCTTAATTAAATTTTTATGTTTTATTTCATAAAATAATGATTATAATTAATACCTGAGGAGAAGCCGTTTCAGCATGAGATAAGATGTCCATGTAACAATTACTTAAAAAAAACACTTGTTTTAGGTATTCCTGAACTTAGGTAAAATTTAAAATTATAGTATTGTTTCTCACATATATGCATTTATGTATACTAAATTTAGCTAATAGAAGATACAGGATTATTAAATGATATTCCTTATTATGAGACATGTCAATAACCCACGAATAAAAGATTTTCAAAACATAGTTGAAAGCTGGGCCTAATGAAAACTTGACGTTCGTTACATTTCCAAGTGGTGCTCACTGGAGAGCCAAAAGACGTCCAGTTCAGTCCGTGTTACAAATTTAGCAATTTTGTCACTAGATTTAGTGACTTCCCTGCCCCTTTTTTCAAAGGTTTAGGGTCAAATCTAGAAACTTCTTGGACAAACCTTATCTAGATTCTTATTTTGCCCACTGATCTATATCTATATATAGAATAGATCAATGAATGTGCCATTTTAATGTCATTTAGTGACATTTAGCTACCAGTTTTAGCTACTTTAAATTGAAAGCAGTTGGGAACACTGGTCCAGTTCCCCTTCTGAACGTCATGACCTAGTCCATCTCTACCTCTGTGGATCTACTGGGTGGTGGAATAGAGTTATGGGTAGGTTAGGGTGCGGTTGGACCTTCTAGCTCCACCTATTACGCCCAAATTACATCTAGAGAGGAGGAGCTCGACTTAATGACTCTGCAATGAGCAGCCTCTTCTTTTCTGCTCACTGACACTTGCCGTCATCAAGACACACCCACAGCGGAAGTGGGCCAAACTGGGTTTCCTGTCATTTTTATTTTGGTTAATTACTGATACACTTGTTTATTTTTCTTTAAGGAAAGCCTTCAGACAAGCTCAGCATACTTTTAATCTCAGAAGCGGACAAAAGTGCGTTACATGAAGATTCCACGAATTTCACTGCAAGAGTTTTATTTAGTTCGCTGATTTTGCAAGCTAGCTGCCTAAGCTGTCACTTGAGCCGTTAGCCTGCTAGCCTAATGGTCAGGTGTTAATGCATCTTACTGGATGGAAATAGAAATACTGAAATCACTTTCGTCTATAAAATCATGCCTATGAAAGGTGATTTTCTTGGACAGATTAACTGAATAGCCTGTCAAAACTTTCAGGTTACTGCAAGCATAGCCAGCTAGCTTGTCAAGTCATTATAGAGCTAACCCGGTGCAGGGGAGTTTGCTGATTTACTGCCTTATATTGCTTCTCAGATTACCACATCTCTTTCTTCTAATTTATATTTTGCTCTAACTCGTAGTCTTTGGTTTTTAGAATTGATATGGTAAGTTGGTTTATAAAACGTAAGCAAGGCTTGTCGACTTTTTGACAGCTGCCTTAGTTCGTGTTTGTGATGTGTCATTCTGAACCTGTGAAATTTTTGAATTGTGCTGCACATAAATAATAAGAATGTTATTGGTTCTGTTATGTTTTTAACATTGTCGTTTAACAAGGTAAAATAATTTCCAGACTTTCAGTTCTTTAATTGTTTTCACTCTTCACTATTCTTCCTGTGATAAGGCCACTAATATCTGAATTTACTCTTAGTGTACTAATTAGTGACAGAAAATGTAGCTGATATTTATGTTTTATGATCCATGTGTAACTTTTTTTTACCTGTCACCTCTACTCCAGCTGGCACCACCAATCCCTACCATCATGCCGGCTCTTCTGGAGAGGCCCAAACTGTCTAATGCCATGGCACGTGCCTTACACAAGCACATTATGAGAGAGAGGGAGCGGAAGAGGCAAGGTGAGCCCTGGAATCTCCTGTATATTATTTTTACTACAAATCAATTAAATAATTTCCATGTTCGTCTTGCTTGCTGGTGCTTTGTGTGAATTATAGGGTTGTTGATGCATGTAGCTACTTTTAAAGTCATTTTAAAAATAACTTATTTATCTCAGAGGAGGAAGAGGTTGACAAAATGATGGAGCAGAAACTAAAAGAAGAGGAAGAGAGGAAGAGAAAGAAAGAGATGGAGGAGAGGATGTCCTTAGAGGAGACTAAAGAGCAGGTAAGTCTGTATGATTGCTGTTTGATTTTTTTTTTTTTTTTTTGGATTATTTACAAAAGATACAGACATTATTGCACAGGACTCCTGACCAATATTTTTACTCTCTTTCTCTGTCTTCAGATTATGAAGATGGGAGTGAAGCTTCAGGGTCTTCAAGAGGAGAAGCACCAACTTTTCCTACAGCTGAAGAAAGTCCTACATGAGGAGGAGAAAAGACGACGGAAAGAACAGAGGTACGGGAAAGAGTAAGTTTTTGTGTTTTTGTTTTTTTAAAGAAATAAAAATAAGACTTTTATTCAGCAAGGATGCATTAAACTGACAGTAAAGACATTTATAATATTACAAAAGATTTCTATATAAAAAAAACTGTTCTTTTCGTCAACGTATTCGTCAAAGAATCCTGGAAAAAAGTATCTTGAGGCTTCCACAAAAATATTAGGCATTTATAAGAAACAATTGAGCTCAAAGTCAGCATATTAAAATGATTTCTGAAGGATCACATGACACAAAAGACTGGAATATTGGCTACTGAAAGAATACCAAAATTAAATACTGAAAATTCCCCACTAAAAGGGGGGAAAAAAACCCATTATTATACAAAGCTGTCAGATTTTGCAAATGACATGTCTGTTATTCAGTTTATAACTAGAATTCTTGTATATGTTTGCAGTGACATGACAACTCTGACTTCATCAACATACCAGCCAAACATGGCCATCCACCCTGGACAGCACCTTCTCAGCATGCAAGGTGACCACTATATGGCATTTTCAGTAATTTGTCACAAAAGTATAGGCCTGGTTTCACAAACAGGGTTTAGATTAAGCCAGGATTAGGCTTTAGTTCAATTAGGATATTTAAGTATCTTTTATAAACATGCCTTAAAAAAAACATTTTGAGACAAAACAATGGCATTGACATATTTTAAGATGTGTCAGTACAAGTTGCTTTCAGTTAAAACAGCTCAAACATGCATTTTAGTCAAGGACTAGCTTAAGCTTTGTATGTGAAACAGGGTTCCTTTGTTGTTAGAATTGCCCTACAAAAATGACTTAATTTTGCTGTGCTTATCAGCAGGTCAGGTGAGTCATGGGCGCCCAGGAGCTCTTCTTGGGGAACGCAGTAAACAGCTCTTCCAGTCTCCAGTCATTCCTGTGAGTGTGACATTTTAATGTAAAGCAATTTAAATGTATTTAAAACATGCAAACCAACACTTTTTAGTGATGCGGGACACCTGGTTAAGTTACTACTCACTGTTGTTTTGCATGTTTGGTGTCTTCACCTGTGTTCATTGAAAATGTTATTGGCTGTTTGCCACCACCCCAGGCGCGTCATTTCCAGTCTCAGCCGGGATTCAGTGCAGGTGGAACAGAGCATGGCCAGTACTCCGGAGGCCAGCCGAGTCACAGCCCGTATGGAGTCAGTCAGCCGCAGCATACATCACCTTTTGCCTCCAGTCAGCCAGTGCCAGCCAACTATGCCAGTGGTTCACAACTGAGAGGTACCTAGTTTTAATTTTCCCTCAGTGCTTATGTTTGGAGATATGGGTATGAGTGATTATTTGCTTGTAAGTCTCAAAGACTGATCCATCCTTCGAATGGTCCTGACTCTCTGTGTTTCCATGGCACTTCTTGTAAAGAGTAGGGGTGTAATCCTGGTGTCCTGGCCCAATTCCCTCATTGGCCCTTATCAGTCATGGCCTCCCAATAATTCTCTTCCATTGAATTGTCTCTATCAGTGTCCTCTCCATTTATGGCTGATGTGTGGTGAGTGTACTGTTGCACTGTGTCTGCCGTTGCATTATCCAAGGGTGCGTTTCCCAAAAGCAATTCTGGTCATAAGTTCCGTCATTACAACAGAGGTCAATGGACCTTGTGACCATAGATTGCTAACAATGCTTTTGGGAGACCCCTGATCCAATTGCAAAGCACTTTGGTGCAACAGTAGTGTCTAAAAATACGTTATATAATAAAAATGCTTCATTAATTCAAAGGTTCTTACGATATTTTTTTTGTTGTGTTCTTGACAATGGTGTAAATTTGTGATGTGTTGTGATGATACCTTTTCTGTTTCCAGGTGCATCAGCTTTCCAGGCCATGCAGTACCTGCCCCATCAGCAGCAGGGCTATGCTGTCCACAGTCACTTCACCTCTCAGCCAGGTGTGTAATTTGTGTGTGAATGACTTCATTTCCATATAGCATACTATTATAACGAAACAGTATAGTATTTTTTAAATATTTGTATGGCGATATTCGATCATTAATGTTGCTGCGCATAAAAAGCATTTCAAATCAGTCATTTGGAAGGAAGGTGCCACACTACCATTTAAAAGTTTGGGGTCAGGTTGGTTTTAATGTTTTTGAAAGAAATATCTCTTATGCTCACAAAGGCTGCTTTTTTTTTTTTTTTTTTGGTGTAAAAACTAATATTGTGAAATTATTACAATTTCAAATAACTTTTTCTATTAATGTATTTACAATGTATTTTCTTACTTAGATGGCAAAGCTGAATTTTCTGCAACCATTACTGCAGACTTTAGTGTCATGATACTTCAGAAATTATTCTAATATGCTGATTTGGTGCTTAAAAAACATTAATAGAACATTAAATAATGGGAACATTAAACATGAAACATTGATATTTTTGTGGAAACTTTCTATTTCAGGATGAATGATACATTTTTGATCAATTTAATGCATCCTTGTTGAATAGAAGTATTAACTTCTTTAAAAAAAAAAAAACATACCGACCCCAAACTTTTGAACTACATTTATGGAGATAGTACACTGCAAGGCAGCTCATTAAGTTTTGGAACAGGGCCTTTGACACAAATGTTAAAATTTCCTCCATCTTCTTTTTGGCAGACACTTTCACACTCTGTCTGTATTCCATCCTTCTCTCCAGGTTACATCCCCAGTGCTGGAATTCCCCTGCAAAAACAATTGGAACATGCCAACCAGCAGTCTGGCTTCACAGACTCTGTAAGTAGGGTTGGTCAGGAAGAACACTCACTAAACTAGAAAAGGAAGGTCATCTGAGTGTCTCTGTAAATAATGACTCATAATTGTGTTTTCAGAGTTCACTGAGGCCCATGCATCCACAGGCTCTACATGTCAGCGCTGCAGGTTTGCTCCCCACACCCTCTATTGCTGTCCAAATCCCACCGGGCAAGGTCAGAGCCAAAACCAATGAATTAAATCTCCATTAAAATAGCCTTGTAATGTGCTGCAGATATGCATCCTTTTATCTTTAAATACCTGAATTTCACTGCTCTTGTTGTTCTTTGGGCATAAATGTCTTGCCTGTTTCTTTTGGACAGTCTGGCTTACCATATGCACATCCACCAAGGCCAGCTTCCCCAGGTGCATTCACGCATGGAACGCCCTCACAACAAGCACATGCAGTGAGTTCTGTCCAAGCATATTGTTTTATTTATAGCATGTATGTACATTTATACACTGTTCAAAAGTCAGTGAATTTTTAAAAATTATTTTTATTCAGCAAGGATGCATTAAATTGATCAAAAGTGACCGTAATGTCTTTTACATGGTTACAAAAGGTTTCTGTTTTAAATAAATGGTGTTCTTTTTAACTTTCTATCCATCAAAGAATCATGAAAAAGCATAATATGGTATTCACACAAAATATTAAATGGATAGTTCACCCAAAAATGAAAATTCTCCCATGATTTACTCACCCTCTAACCAAAAGAGCCATATGGATTACTTTTATTATGGATGGATGCTTTATTTATTTTTTTATGTGGCCACCCATTCACAACCATTTTAAAGTTCGGAGGAACAAGGATATTTTTAAATATATCTCTGATTGTGTTCATCTGAAAGATAGTCATACACCTAGGATGGCTTGAGGGTGAGTAAATCATGGGATAATTTTCATTTTTAGGTGAAATAACCCTTTAAGCAGCACAACTGTTTTCAATATGGATCAGCATATTAGTATGATTTCTGAAGGATCATGTGGCACTGAAGACTGCAGTAATGGCTACTAAAAATTCAGCTTTGCCATCACAGGAATATTTTACATTTTATAATACATTAAAATAGAAAACAGTTATATTAAATTGTAATAATGTTTCACAGTATTACAGTTCTTACTGTATTTTGATCAAATAAGGGCAGCCTTGGTGAGCATAAGAGACTTACTTTACCAACCCCAAACTTTTGAACATTAGAGTGTATACCATATTAAAGCTTCTTTAGACATTTTTTATCAATTAAAATAATTTAGTGTCTGATAAAGGTCTGTATAAGGAAAATGACATTTGTTTTTTTTGTTTTGTTTTTTTCTCATTCTGCTGTACAGGCTACATTTCAAAGCTCTTCTCAACCAGCCCCTCGCCACACCTACCTCTCTCACAGCCAATCAGGGCAGAGGTTTTACCACCATGGCAAATAGCTATTCATTTCAGTCTATTGCAGAATGTTCGGGGTAGAAGAACAGATTCACCACTTACACTTTGGAGCCTTTTGGATTAAAGCTACACAGCACACAACGCTTGGCATTATAGTGTTATCACATAGAACACATGACTGTATTACTGTCACATGCAAGTAATTTTCTCTGTTATTCTTCAATTGTTAGACCTCCCTTTGCAACAGGGTATGCCATTTATTTCAATATTACAGTGGGATGTGTCTGAAAGTTTCTTTTATTCATATGAAGACATTGACAACAGCTGTGCCAATATTAGTAACATTACAGTACCACCATTAAATGACACAACTAGAGTTAAATCTGGTTTTAAAAACTAAACAATGTAGAAACAGATTAGAAGATTATATTTCCATGTTCTGTAACAGACCTCCCACTCAGGGCTGTCTATAACTTGCATTAACATTGATGAATGCACCTCTTCCCTAATTCAAAGAATAGGGAAATAATATTTTCATATGATTTTAAATTGTAAATGTAATGTTTTTACCCAACCAACTGAATTTCACAAAATTGCACTTAAAAATATACATTTTATTAATAATCTGTTTTAAAAAACAAAAAGAAGCTTGTTAAAATAGTAATAAATAGTTGTGTAGAAAAAAAAATATTTTGACTTTGTCATCTTTTTATTTAGTCTTTATTGGGGGTAAGAAAAATATTTTGTAAGACAAATATCCATATCCCCTTGACTACCAGCTATGGAGTTTTGTCCTCTGTAGAGGATATTATATTTTAGTGAATTTCTTTAGGACCTTACATGCCACAGTTTTAGTGTGGATGTCCTGTAAAGGGCACATTCAGGGCTTTTCATAGATACCAAATGTTCGGAGGTTTCACCATGACCACTCCCTCTACTTGGTCTTTAAAAATGGCTGACATTAATTAAGTGATCAAATTTAACAGCCTTATGGAAATATAATATTTCATAAAATTTTAAATATGGATATTTTTCTTACAAACCCATCGCTTTGATTCAGAAGGTCTTTATCAACCCCCCTGGAGTCGTATGGATTATATTTATGATAGATGGATGCATTTATTTTGGGGCTTCACTACCATTACAATGCTTCAAGATATCTCCGATTGTGTTTGTCTGAAAGAAGATATTCATATACACCTAAGATGGCTTGAGGGGATAATTTTCATTTTTAGGTGAACTATCCCTTATAAATTATAAATTGAGCTATGAAAATAACTTAAGTTCATACAGCACTGACTCAGAACAATCTGAGTAGTTGATTTTGGTTCAACTTTGATGTTTTTCGTAGGGCGTTTCTCTTCTAGTGGGTAATTCCACAGTAATTGACCACATATTACTTTATGTCATCTTTAAAGCATGCCAGTTTTTGTTTTTAGTCAGTCCTACCCACATTCCCATCGAGTTTAAGCAGGTATGCATGTACAGTGCTTCCCACAGGTTTGATATACTTTCCACTGTATACTGGTGGGACAAGACCCACCCAGTTTTTTTGGGGACATTCTAAAACGCTAACCGTGAAAAAGCTTAACGTGGCTTAATGTACTAAGACAGTGATATTAACAGACCAAACTCAGTAAACATCTTACTAATAAAGCATACTATGCACAGCAAAGCAAAAGAGCCCAGAATATGAACGCAACGTGTTTAATTTCACGTTAAGTGTTTAACTCCCATAGAAAACCGTTATAAAGAAAACACTTCATGTCGCTTAATGTAAGTGATATTAAAAGATCAAATCACAAACCAATTTTTCTGTATAGTATGCTTTAGTATAGTGTTTACTAAGTTTGGTCTTTTAATGCCACTGTCTTAATAACATGTAATTAAACATGTTACGTTCATATTCTGGGCTAATCTGCTTTTCTGTATGTAGTATGCTTTGTTAGTATGGAGTTTACTTTGGTTTGTTAATAGACTAACTCTGTCTTAGTAAATTAAGCCACGTTAAGCATTTCAGAATGTCCCTCATAGGGGACTCACTCATTTTAGCAACTGTAATTCAGCTCATTGAGCACATAGTAAGCTATATGGAAATTTATTTCTTGATATCATAATGCTTTTTTTGTTCATTTAGCCAAGTGTAGTGTAAATGCAGATATCGGATAGGGGTCACTTTTAAAAGATGTAAGCAGGTCATCAAAAAATTGGATATAGTCAAAAATCAGAATTGGCAGGTCTTGATGGACAATCCAGATTTTTTTTTAATATATCCGATTTTTTTGATGACCTGCTTACATCTTCTTTAGCTGGCTAAAATGCTTTGGTGGACACATGGCTGCACATGCACACTGGCAGGTCCAGCCTGGAAAAAACTGCTTTTTGTCATTTAAGCATTTAGAAACAAAATGTATGAGATAGTTGTTGTCAGATTTCATTGGTGATTTCTTGGTGAACAGCTCTGGAGAATTTAATGTTTCCCCATTCAAAGAGGTAGTAGCTGTCCTTGCATGACTAAAAAATGACTAAAATCGCTACCCGAGAAGCGTTTCAAAGATGGCCAACGAATGAAATGATTTGCCTTAGGCTGTGTCCCAATTCAGAGGCTGCATCCTTCGAAGGACTCAGACTTTGAAGGCCGCAAAGGTCGGACTGAGCGTTGTTAAATGGGATGGTCTAGCCTACTGAGGACTGTTCTTGTCGCCTAGCAACTATGACCGCTGCCGTTGATGAGTGGCAGAAACGTTTGTACTGGACTTTTTTAAAAGTTATATTAATCTAGAGCTGGAAACAAAACAGGGTTTACAAACAGTCTAAATATGTTCACCATGGTCCGTTTCTGCATACAATAAAGAGTATAATCACATCTTAGTAAGAAATGTCAACATTTGACCCGATTTAGAGGTTTTTTTTGTTTGTTTGTTGGTGTGCAATGAAGGTAGGCCATGAAGGATCCATCTGTTGTATCCTTCGTTTCAGAAGAAACAAAGGACGTATTTGAAGGAGCCTTCAAATTGGGACAGCCTTCGTCGTCCCAATTATTAACTTTATAAGTGAACCTAAAGGAACATATTAAAATAATAATAATAAAAACATGCCATGACCCCTTTAACTAAAACCATCATTCAGTCTCATGTTGTCCCAAACCGTATGTCTTTCTTTTGTGTTCCATAGAACAGTTTTGGAATAATATGAGGGTGAGTAAATAATGACAGAATGTTTATTTCAGGGTAAACTGTACTTTTGTCAAGTTATAAGGTCCACTGATAAGAGTACTGAGAGTAAAATTCATTGGAAGTATGTGATTAGCCATCAGAGACTTCCAAACTGTTCTCTAAAAACCACTAACACTTGGCAGGAAGTTATGGAGGAAGTTGTGTAGGTTGGGACTGGTTTGCCTCCTTTTCCGTACCACTCCTTTCACGGTAATTACATTTACTAAGGGGTCCGAGAGATACTTTTTTTGTGGTTGCAGCTCACAGATAACATCAAGTGGAAATATTTCATAAACTTGTGTGTTTAATTTATGTAAAATAATTTGCATAAAACATTACGCGTTTTAAACCTGGTTCAGTCTTGAGTTGTAATGCTTATGTATGAGTATATGGATTAATTAAGTGAATATTTGGTATACAAAAATGTGTGAGTATATGCATGTAGAAAAAGAGCGGGAATGAGAGGTGTGTGTGTGTGTGTGTGTGTGTGTGAGTGAGTGAAAGAGAGCGAATACAAATTTAGCTGTTGATTCACCTCCGGCCCGCCCACTTACTGTTGGCCTCAGCTGTTTTCCTTCTCAAAGTGCTCTGTCTCTAACCGTCAAGAGTAAACCAAAGTGAGAATGAAAAGTCAGTGATTAATGTTAAAGATGACATAAACCAAGCTTCTTGAATAAAAGACGAAAAAAAAAAAAAAGACTACAAAACCCATCAAGTACTTATTCACTCCTTTGGGTTAATTTTGTGTGTGCACTCAGTGAATAGTGAATAATGAATAATGAACACATCCGTCTGTGACTTAAGTGAGGTCATGTCTATGCGATAATACAAGATATCATGTTTCATTTTGAATGATCCTAACCTTCAACTTAAACGGCTGTTCAGTCACAGTTTCCTTTTCAATCAAAAACCAAACCTCAGAGCTAATTTAGAGCAAAATATTAGTCAGCTCGAGCAAAAGAAAAAATCAAAAGTGAAACTACTTAGCACCTCTTCAGCTGTTGTATCAGACCCAAATGACAGACAGTTGTTCGCCACATCATTCGGAGTGTTGTGTTTGTTTTCTCTGTGTTTAATGTAGTGTGTACAGTGTGATGCTGGGTCAGTTAGTCAAATTAGGACAGTGACGTGCAAGAAAACATGTGACTAAACAGGCGGGAAGATTCAGCTCGGAAGAGAATGACAAGCTGCAAAATGAGAGAACTGTGTACAAACAAGACAAGTACAAGAAGAGCACATTTGATCTCCACCATCATTTTTGAATGGAAATTAAAGACACATTGTATAAGACACTGAAATGGCTGGGAGATTTTGTATGCAGGCCAGCCACTGTTGAGACAGCAGGGCGGAAGTTGACAATGCAGTTTCAGCCGGTATGAGAGAGAGAAGGGAGGGAGAGAAAGAGAGAGAGAGAGTGAAAGCCTCTCATGACTCATGAAGATGGAGCTTCTTTCGAAAAACAAGAAAAATACATTATGCTGAAGGCAAAAGAAACAGAATTTTTTGCTGTATTATTTATGATAACATTTTTTTTTAAGTGAGATGCATCAAAATGAAAGTGCAGTGGCAACCAATGAATGGGCTGACTCTTCGAGTCCTGGCAGGAACGTACTGCATCACTGGGTACCGATGGTTATGGTTTGTTTGTGTGGGTTTTTTTTTTTTTGGAGTTCTGTCTACCTATAAATCAAGTAAGTGACAGTATCTGAGTACATATATTTTTGTCTTTACATTTTACTCAATATCGTATTTGACAGTGCTTTGGATTTAGTTATGGAAATGTTACAAGTTGTAGTCACTTATGATATACATTCAAAATACATTCCCGGGTATTTTCGAGGGTATACGATCCATCCATATATTTAAAAAAGCGCACGAAAAACTATTGGTTGTTCCTTGACCCCCCTTCATGACGTTTTTGTTTCTTATTTGACAAGTTCACTGCATAAACTAATGCAGCTGTCTTTCTGTCTCAAACTGATTAATATTCACAATATTCACGTTCCGTTAAGCGCCGATTAATTTGTGAGATGGAACCAACATATCCTTCGACTTCATATTCGGGATTTGAGAATTTTATTCCCAGTTATCGGACTGAAGCTCCAAACTTTAATAACAGGTGGGTGACAAGGTAGCTGACCTGTAGAAGTTCTGCATAAATTTGTTTATATATCAGCAAATCGAATGTAATATTGTTCACTTTTACATTTATTTATGCAATTTCGGATACATTTCGTCCTGTTTTTAATATTATTATCCTCGATTTGGGCAGAGGTGCCTGGTTGCTAAATGCTAAGTGACATGTGCTTGGTAAAAACTATGATGAGACACAAGTAAATGCGAAGTTAAATCTCAGTATTACCTTCGAAATATAATTTCGAGCAATTACTTATACCCGCTTGTTATACATTTATGATTTTATATGCATTATGGAAAATTACTGTTATCCATTGATGTCAGCCATTTTAAGAGTGTAGAAGATATGTAGTGTTTTTTTTATATTTCCTCTCGTCTCCTTTTGATTTAAACATATTATTATTAGATTATGATGTTTATTTTTTCAGTCATTCAGGATTTTCATTGGTAAATGTTATGCTATTATGTTAACAGCATGTCAGAATTACACTTTTGAAGAGAAAATGAGGAAATGTTAATGTGACATGGGGTTTATCATGTGTTTTAACCATGACTTAAAATTAAGAATTCGAATTTTGGATTTATATATTTAATACTGATGTTTTTGACAAATCGAATGCTTTACAATAATAATACTGATAAGCTGGAATTAATTTTTTACTGTGAAAAAAACATAGCCAATGCTATTAATTAAAATATATGCTAGAAATAATATCACACAACATATTCACACAAAGGATTATTCATTTTGTCTACAATGATATTCTTGAGTGTCTTTTATCTATAAAAAGTGCAAAGTGCCTATTGAGATGACAAAAATATAAGAGTTTACCAGGTGATTTTAAGTTTGTTTAATTGAAAGACACTCATAAACAAAATAAAGTGATCACAACATCAATGTTGTGATTTTTTTTTACAATTATACAATTTTTCCTTTTAACAAGGAGACATTTTGAGACCTCAAAATCAGGTGATTTTTAGCTGTGGCTTTTAGAGCTTCTCTAGAATGTTCCTTCACACACACACTCACACACATTCACAACATTAAGCTTCCGTTTCTCTGTGTTATATGAAAAAGACACTAATTTTAATGTTTTCTTTTATGCGTTTGTCCACAACTAGGTTCATTATTATATCGATCACCGTAATTTATCCTTTCTGGAGAAAAATTAATTACAGCACACGAAGACATGAAAAAACTTAGACATGTCGGTTCGAATAATGCTCTGAGTAATGTAAAGGCAAAGATAGTATTCATAGTAATGAATTGCTCAGAATTGAAATTAAAATATTATTAGTGCAAAAAACAATTAGTGTGTAGGTTTCATTATGTCTTTATACTGTAATGGGTCTAATACAAATGCTACAAAGTAAATTGTCTCCAAAAACACAATATTGCACTTGAAATATATGATTTATACCACTGAACATGGTAATGTTGATTATGCAATACAAAATATATGCATGGGATTCTGCTTTTGTTTCTTGTACTCTTTTCGTTTTATTTTAACACCAATCACACAAACATTTCAAAATAAATCACATTCATAACATCAAATTAATTGGTTTTGTCTCAAAAAGATTTGCTTATTTTAAGAAAATACGTACTTAAAGTGATTTGCATTGTGACTAATCCTTTTTATCCTTGAAAAACCCTGGAGGTGCAGAAGCCCGTTTCATATGGAAAAATAAGTAGACATTGATATGCCTAAGCTAACTTTTTCTGACCGTTTCATTTCTTCTCTGGGTTATAAAAGCACAAAATGCTAATGAGAGGCTGGTTAACTGTTAACTTATATTCTGTAGCACCAGTTGCTGATCAGTTTCTGTCGTAGACCAAAAACAGCCTTTAAGCTCCATTTACTTTGTAATATTTGCACAAGCATTTTTTCCTCATAACATTCCCTCATAAATGTGATGTATAGCTAATGTGAATTGAACTGTTAAACGTGACAACATAATATATTTCATCATAATACTTCTGAAATGTTCATCATGGCATCATAACACCACTTTCAGTCTGAGTGATATTTCTATCATGAAAGACCCTTTTTTCCATTATGTAAGTGATGTGGGGACTCAACTGACTGGTCAGAAGTTTCATGTATGATTTTATAACTCATGGGTAGCAATCACAGAAATTCTGTGGCTGTGATGTGGGTGAACAGTTATTTTGGTAGGCCTCTGCTCTGGAGCTCATTATTTGGAAACATTCCTGCAGACATACACAACATTGTATATGAATGCAAAAACGAGTGATTTTCTGTTAGTACCTCTGTTAGATTCAGATGGTTTTCATTTGATGCCAGCCATGCCATGTCCTGGAGATTCGCGCTTGAGTTTTCAAACCCAATAAAAAAGCAATGACCCATAATGTCTCGCATTCCTCTGTATTATCAATCTCTAACCACATTTCTTTGCTTAGAAATTTATAGATACGTTTTGCGTAATACATTGTCAAATATGTATTCGATATGATATTAGAAATAAACTTAGATATTTGTACTCCAAGCGGGCTCGCGCGACCTAGATGCAACACAGTAGAATAAAAGACAAGATATTTCTAACAACTTCCTCATTAAGCAGATTCCACTCCTTTTGAAATAACGTAATCGATTTTCGTAAACATATTAGATAATTTTAAAAATTAAAAAAAATGGAAACGTAATTGTCGAGTTGTCTATTAAAATAGTTCATTTTCTGCTGTATTTTTGTTTTTCTCGTTTAATTCGTTCTCTGTGTGAGCCACGTGACGCTGACGTAGAAGACTCCTCCTGTCGGGGAATCCCCAAAACTCCACGCGTGAATTTTTTGCTTTGGTTTTGAAAGAAACACTTTTTTGTTGTTGTTTTGGAGGTTGGGGTGATTCTCTCGAAACATCACCCAAACATCATCGCAGCAAGAGTACCCGATAACCGTTTTGGGAGAAGAGGTCAGCAAAGTGAATTGTCGCAAGGTAACAGAGAGTCATTTGTGTTGATTTGTTAGAGCATACATTTATGCTTGTTTGATTTGAAAACGTTTTCCTCATTTAAAGTCGGCAGTTGAAGTGCAAAAGTATTTCTTGTGTTCACAAATTATTATTTTGACGAGCTGACGTTGGTGTGATGAAAAACGGTTAAAAAAATTACATTACAACTAATGAATTAACAGGAGCGGAAACTCATAGGCCCGACTGCGCTTTAAACGTTATTGGAACGTCAGTGATAACCGCGGAGTGGGTTAGCTAACGTTAGTTAGCGGAGGAAAGCGCGAAAATCTTTTCCCGCTGTTGTAAATGAATGTGTTTTGTGTGTATATATAGAAATGTGTCTTTTATGTCTAAACATAAACTTTTTGGTATGCTTTAACGATATCTACAAATGTGCGATTAGCCTGTGAAACAGATTAGCAACTTAGCTAAGCGGTATCTTCGCGACTTCGCGATCGCTAATATGAACGTTTTCTGAGCTGTCATTCAATAAAAAGTCTTCGCGATGATATTTTCAAACGGGATTTGGTTGTTTAGTTAAGTTAACGCATTTCGCAAAGAGACAACATCGCGATCATCGGTATTCTATTATCGCAATATTTCTCCTAAACTGTTCAGAGGACTGAAAGTTTTGTATTTTGTTTTAGTTTTGCGAATCTGAAACAGGACATGGCAGAAAATCCGGAGAGTCAAGAGTTTGCTGACCTCTGGGAGCGCAACCTCATGTAAGTTTGCAAGGAAGGATCACTCCTGAGAATTGTGAGCTGGTCATTTCCTCAGTTTTATGTGGGTGCAGGCAATATTATTTAAGGTTTTTTGTCATATTTTGGGGTCATTAAAGGAATTTGGTGGTTATTTTTGCTTGCTTCCATTAAAATGTTATTGGTCATCATCAGTAATCAGTACTCTGTTGTGTGTAGTGTGTGTGCGCTTTATTATTTTTAATGCTAAACT
The DNA here is from genome assembly GCF_024489055.1 of Chanodichthys erythropterus. Lineage (NCBI taxonomy): Eukaryota > Metazoa > Chordata > Actinopteri > Cypriniformes > Xenocyprididae > Chanodichthys > Chanodichthys erythropterus. The sequence goes on along the minus strand of NC_090233.1, from coordinate 34,359,777 downwards.
AATTCTCTCTCTCTCTCCCAATTTGTATCTCAGTTCAGCTCCAGAAGGTGGCTCTTGTTGGGACATCAATGATGAGGTTTTTTTTCTTTTTCTTTTAATGGCACATATATATACACACACATACCCACTCATATTCACTACTGGCTTTTAATGCTGAGCTCTTATGTGTTTGCCCACAGTACCTTCCGAATTCGTTCGACCCAAGTTTTTTTAACTTGCTGACTGAACAGCCTCAGCCGTCCACCTCCCCACCGACCTCCACTGTCCCAATTGCCACCGATTATCCTGGTGAACATGGGTTTAAACTGCAGTTCCCGCAATCAGGCACTGCCAAATCTGTAACCTGCACGGTAAGTAAAACATACGTGTGCACATATACACCCACACATCATGTACTCAACTTGCATAAAATGTTATATTTTTGTGTGCTTGATTGCCATTATAATTCTTCTAATCTCACATTATGCATGCACTATACACTAGCATCCTAAATAAATGAAAAATCAGTCTGTTAGTTTTAGATTGCCTTTGGTTGTTCATATTCTTAATATCTGAAATAAAATGGGGTTTAGTGACAAATGTTAGTGATAATATACAGTTATTATAAATTACATTATAATTTGTAGTGATAATATAATGGTGGTTAACTAACTTTAGTACGCAGTAGGTTGTATCTTAAGTGTAAATATGGATGCACATGTACCTGAGGTAATGCAGAGACTCATATTGTTCTTTTTGGTGACCACTGAATCGGAATGTTGCCAGGATACCACGAGACTTCATTCATTCTTCATCGCCTTCTTTCCTGTCCTGAATAATACTTCTGACCTCCCATCTTTTGTGTATTCGCAACTTGAATTCAGAGATAGCTGTCATTCGGCTTGTTGATTTATCATCTGGAGTGGGCAAATAAGAGATTGAATTTGGCATTTTCTTATGCTATTGTCTGAAGACATGAATGGACATGTTCTCATGTGGAGCACCAAAATCTTCTCCGGTTACTTTGGGGTTAAAAAAAAAGTGCCGCCCCACTGCCACCCACCCCCACAAAATCTTTTTTCCTCTTTCTTCTCTTGCACAATTCATACCTTTCAAATCCTCACTTTTTAGCAAGAATGTTTAGTCTATATGCTTGTATGTCCTGCATCCCTATGATTTTGGGAGTAAACTATGTAGGTTCAAACTTACAAGAAGTCATTTTATATATATATATATATATATATATATATATATATATATATATATATAATATATATATGCATATGGCTGTGCGATAGGCTTACATTTATGCATTTTGCAGATGCTTTTATCCAAAGCTTCCTACATTAGAGGAACATAAGCAATTCATCACAGTCCCAGCAACATTCATAGTGTAAAAAGTCAGGTTTATTAGAAAGCCAAACTAGGAAACAAGCTAGAGCTCAGGTTATTTGTCTGTGCATTTTAATAAATATAGTTTAATAGACACTCTTGTGACCATCCAGTATGTAGAAAGAGGTGTTGCTCTAAGATGGCTGCATAACAAAAGATAAGATGACTGTCAAAGAAGCTCTTTCACCTACTGCTTAGAGTGCACACTTCCATTGAATTTAGTAATGAGTCATATCTAGCTTATTTAGTCTCTGTTGTGTTTAGCCATCTAACATTGAGACTAACAGTAGTTATATTTTTAGTTATTTAGTTAATTTCATGTTTTTGTCTTTGTGCCTTGATTTCTTTTTTATAATTTGAGCAGCAGTGTTTTTATTAGTAAGCCGGTATCTGTGGAGATTGAACATGTCTGAACTTGTCCTCCATAGAGCAGTGGGGGAGGGGGGTGTCCGGTTCTACCAAAGCAGAAACTGCAGTTTACAATACTCTGAGCAGGGGACATTTGGCATCCAAATTTTCCAGCTTAACCATTGGAGGGAGAAGTTAGACCTATGCAGAGTTTTAGGATAGAGAGTACAGTTTAAGGATTGTTATAGCAATAGATAGTCAAACTGGTGTGTTTCAGATCCTGTGAGAAACTACAAGACAGCATATGATCGGAAGGGTAAGAGGAAAATAAAATTACCCCAAAAAAATCTCAAATGTAAATGTGATGTATATTATATATTTAAAATTGATCAATTTAATAATTTGTCTGAATTTAATTTTTTCCCCCAGGTCTTTGAGCTTTTGTAGTGACGTTTTTTGAGAATTTTGTTGATGATTGCTTATCTTTCTGTTCGTTCTTTTTTCTTTTACCAGTTAAATTTACTAAGTTTTGGTTATTTAAAACATAGACTTGAATTTTATTATTTTATTACTTAGTTTTTCTGGCATAACACAAATGCATATTAAATGTGTTGATTAGGAATTGGCATATACATACTTTCAAAATCAGCCTGTCTGAATGAGGTTTTTTGTTAAAGGGACTTTTAGCTACAACTGTGGTAAAGGGGACGAATTTAGAGAAGAAATAACCCGAAGAAAGGTTTTTACTGTGCTGACAATTGATGTTAGCTCACTGTCAGCCCAATAAATCCTCTCTTCGAGACATCCACTTTAATGCACCACTGCTGAGAAAAGAAGATCTAGATAAAGTAATTGGCCAAACAGATCAACTAGTAGTCAATTTTTGGACAATTTATTTGGCCATTTTTCGTTTTTGGATTTTTGGATTTTCGGATTTTCAGCCATCTTAACCCATTATGAATCTTATAGTGACTGAGCATATCTTCTTTTTCTCTGATTGCAGTACTCCCCAGACCTGAACAAGCTCTTTTGCCAGTTGGCGAAAACGTGTCCAATTCAAATGGTGGTGGACATTGCCCCTCCCCAAGGCTCGTTGCTCAGAGCAACAGCGATTTATAAAAAGTCTGAGCATGTGGCTGAGGTGGTCCGACGTTGCCCCCACCATGAGAGAACACCTGATACTGATGGTATTGACGCATTCTTTCTCCTCTCACTATTGTACAGGACAACACCAGCTATAAGTTCTCTTACCTGTTCCACTAAAAGCCATTAACAGGTCTGTGTACTCCCTGTTCAGGATTGGCTCCTGCTGCTCATCTGATCCGAGTGGAAGGAAACTTACGTGCTACTTACAAGGAAGATGACAGCACCTCCAGGCACAGTGTAGTGGTGCCCTATGAAGCTCCTCAGGTCAGTCTCAATATATTAACCTGAAACGGCATTAGACAGCAAGATTTTTATTGAATAATGAAGTTAAGTAAATTACAATTTAATTAATTTCTAATGAGTTCGTTTGTCCACAACACAGCTGTGAGTTTTTGTAAAGTCATGTTTTCCCTTTTTTTTGTTTTTTTTTTGCAGCTGGGAGCAGGATTCACCACAGTATTATATAATTACATGTGCAATAGTAGCTGCATGGGTGGCATGAACCGCCGGCCCATCCTCACAATCATCACTCTGGAGACTCAGGAGTAAGTAGTGCATGTTTTATTTCTCTGTTAGTGAATTGCATTTGCATGCGGGCATAAAGCATCATAAAATCTGATTTTACTCTTGTCCTGCAGAGGTCAGATGCTGGGCCGCAGGTCTTTTGAGGTGCGCGTGTGTGCGTGCCCAGGCAGAGACAGGAAAACTGAAGAGAGCAACTTCAGGAAAGACCAGGAGACCAAAACCCCAAGCAAGAACCCCTCCACCACCAAACGAAGTAAGTTTGTGTGTATTTGAATGAAATTCATTTAGATTACACATACACTGCTGAAAGAAAAGTAAACATTTCTTCAAAATGTATACTTTTAAAAAGTTATAGTGATGCAAATCTGATCTGGCAGGCATCGTTAAAGAATCATCTTCATCTGCGTCTCGACCGGAGGGCAGTAAGAAGGCCAAGATGAGTGTCAGCAGTGACGAGGAGATCTTTTCCCTGCAGGTGACCACACACCTTCTATTTTCTTTTTTCATTCTTCTTGGAGATCATTGTGGGTTTTATTGAGGGGTGTATTCAGGGTCACTATTAGTCCTTTAAAAAGTCTTACAGGCACAACATGTAAGATTTTTGAATTACATTATCCAAAAACCATTAAAACAGTGTTATATATTATTTTGAGTTCTGTACTTGCATTATCTCAAATGTTTCTAACAATGTTTAAATCCAAGAGAAATCAGCTATTTTAACCAGTGTAACGGCCCGTGTCATTGTGTCACCTGTCAATGACGTCATATCCGCTACATGTTACCCTCCATTTACTTCCGTAGAAACCTTGGAAACACCCAAGACTCTTTAATAAATTGTGTTTTATTAGACAGGTGAGCAACTGTTTGGAAACCTTAATCATAAGAAAACTAATCATTGTTTATATAGCTCAACACTGTTAGTCTTGTTTGAATCTTATTTTTTTCTTTAATTACTGCAAGTAACATTTTTGTACCCAAAATACATACAAACGTTCTTTCTTGTTTTAGTGTTTTAGTTGCACAATAAACTGTTTCTGCCTTTCAATTCAATATAAAATCTTGTAGCTTTACTTTGGGCCACCCTGTCACTGAAAGGAAAGACTAAGAACATTATTTAACACATTCAGTATATAGATTTTACAATATGTCAACTTCTAATTTGTATTGATATAATAGTACACAAACCAATTTCAATACATATGTATATATTTAATAAAAATTGCCTTGAGTATTTTAAACCAGTTTTTCTCTTAAGCAGTATTAAGTCCTGTGCCTGCAATCTGAAAACAATCTGAGTAAAACAATCTGAGAGATATAATTTATTAGGATGTATGGGTTTTTCTGATGTTAACATTCATTTATTTTATTTGTACATGTCTTAAAAGGGCTTTAAAAGTCTTAAACTTAAAAATGGCTGCATATACCCTGGAATTACCCAAATGTTGCGCTACGTTTTCTTTTGACTTTAGTTCAAAAATCATATTCACTAACAGACTTCCTTTTTATGAAAATTAGGTTTTTTATAGTAAAAAAAAAACATTACGCTGTGCGATTAACATTACGCTTTAATTGAATATAATTGCTATAATTGAATATAATTGCTATAATTAATTTGTAATTGTTCAAATAAATTGTTTATATTCTCTCTTTCCTCCAGCTTCTTGTAACTTCTTTTTATTGTATTTTTAACCTTTTTTTTAATTACTTTTTAAAAAAATCATTTTTATGTAAAACACTTTGAATTACCACTGTATGAAATGTGTTTTATGAATAAACTGGCCACGCCTTACCTAGTTTGTACTAATCTAGCTTTTACTTTAAGCTTGGAATTGTGTCCTGCAAATATTGTTGAATAAGCCTTTAAACGAAACCGTTGTGGTTTATTTGTATGCATGACCTCTTCACACAGGTCCGGGGTAGGGAAAGATTCGAGATGCTTAAGAAGATTAATGACAGTTTGGAATTAAGTGATGTTGTGCCTCCATCTGATGTGGACAAATACCGGCAGAAATTGTAAGTGTTTTCATTCCACAACTGCATCCTTTTTTTTTTTTTTTTTTTTTCGGTAATCAACGGTATACAGCATTTACACAATGACTGCCAACAGAGAGATCAATTGATTCCTGTATATTCACAACATTCTTTGAATCCCCCCCCCAGGGTGTCAAAAAACAAAAAAGAAAGAGATGGCCAAACACCTGAACCCAAAAGAGGGAAGAAACTGATGGTAAAGGATGAAAAGAGCGATTCTGATTAAGATGACGGGATGCTGAAAGAAAAAGCAAAGGAGAATTTTGATATATTTTTTTTTTTACTGCCTTTATTTGACCAAAACATCTTGTCATATAGGGAGCATTTGGTGAATTGCAGACCCATGTGATCCCTCAGTCTTGTGTTATGTTTCATCTTGTTCACTCCACTGGGACCTGTGCAAGTCAGCTGATCCAGAAAAGTTCTGTGTGGCTAAGGCTAGTAACAGCTGGGCGCTGTAGGTGGTGTAGTGCTCTTTCAGCACTGGAGGAGCAATAACTGTGTGGGGGATTTTTTTGTCCTGTTGTAGGTCAGTGCAGGTCACTTGCCTCCTAACACTTAGTTTCCTCACTCTGGTAAGGTTGTAAAGAAGATTGTCACTGAATTATTAGATGGCCACTTTTTTGAAAATGTAGTAATGCCAGTATTTTGTAACCTGTTCTGTAACCAGCATTTCCTGAGTATGAATACTTGGATGAATAATTGGATGAAACGAGCAGCACTGGTTATAGCCAATAACTGTAATAAAAACAACAAAAAAGCAACATTGTATTTTGCATTTGAAATCCTTTTTATTAAGTTCAGATACATTAAAGTTGTTCCCATCTTTATACCTTAATGTATAGGAAAAGAATATACCATCTTTGATTTCATTTGCTCAAAAAGTAGAACATGGGTTGGACTAGAGTAGATTAACTTCTTAACAAAGCTTTAAATCAATCTGTAATGGTCTGAAGACTTTGTACAGCCAGTAATATTCTGCCGTTTGAAGTACTTCTTGATTTACTCCTGTTATTTCCTTTTTTAGTAAAATGGCACAGATAAACACAACTGTCCAGTCAGATTTACCAAGAAATGATCCTTGATGTGTAAGTGGTTATGGGTTGGATGCCTAAATATGAGCAAATACTCAGGGCTTGTTTGAGTCCCTCCTGGTAATCTTGATCAAATTATCTACTGTTCCAACTTACTATATATATATTTTTTTATGCTGTTTTTTTTTTCCCCTTTTATGTTACTGTACACGCATAGTTACTTTTATACATATATACACATGCCTTTATTTGTAAGGTTTTTGTTTTTTGTTTTTTAAATACACGCTTTTTAAAAAAATCATTCATTGTGTCTTGATTTCTTTTTGGGTAGAGCATTATGGCACAGTGATGTTTATACAATTTTATATGAATTACAAGAAATAGCATTCATGTAAGATTCATGATAAAACATGCAACACAATTACATAACACTGTGTTAGGTGTTAGGACTGCCAGTTTGGAGCTTGTAGACATTCATATTGTGTTCCTTGAATTGTATTTTTATGAGTCTCAGAGTATTATAGTTGGCACTCCAAGCAGCAAACCATATTGGAAAACCCTGAATTTAATTGTTTTGTTCCAAAACCCACACACTGCTCAAGTGTACACTCTAAAGTGGTGCTATATTAAGCAAATTTACATTATTGTTTAAGAATCGTGAGCTAGAATCAAATGGGCTTTTTTTAAATTAAATATATATACTTTTTTTTTTTCTGAAAAACACTTTATTGTACTAGCAAATGTCATTCAGAGGATATCCTAACAAAAATGACAAAGAATTTTGATTAATCAAATCATTGTCCAGTGTGCTCCATAAGGACTAACTGACTTTTGAGCAAAATGTTGAAATGTATATATACAATTTGAGGAAGTGTGTCAAATTTCATCATTTTCTGTTAAGAAAATGAACTTTAGAAATTTACAACCAAAACAGCTGCACATTATCCACAGGATCTCATCCTTTAGATCTGACAATTGTGATCATCTGCTTGAATCCTGATAACTGGCAGTTGTATTTGTATGTAAATTCCACCTGCCCCAATTAGCCCTCTGTGAGGACATTTGTCATGATCTATAGAGACTACAGTCCTTATGGATTGACTTCTGTGGAGGACAATGTGATAAGCGTACGTCCATCCAGTGGTGCAAAAAGTGGGTACAACTTTTCTCTGAAATTTGCAGTAAATGTGAATATATGTGAGCGTGTCTCTACATTGTAGAAAGACAACTGTCCTTCCTCATAGTCCAGGTAGACTCCCAGCTTTCTGGGCACAAGTGAAAGAGGTAGCTCGGTTTCCGGCTTGGTGCACGCATAAAACTGCCGTGTGCTTCTCCATATTGTCCAGAAGCCCTCAGAGGGGTTCATGGGACACCGGCCGTGCCTTTTGGAGGAGGAAGTGGTCACTCCGATACGCCAGTAGCCATTGTTGGCAATATCAATTTCCCAATAGTACCGACCGGAAGTGAGCCCTTCCCAGCCCAGAACACACGGCCAGCTGTCAAAGCGCTGGGGACTGAATGACACTTTGGTTTCACTCAGAGCTTCCTGTACCTTCTTTTTGTCATCTGAGAGCAGTAACCATGGGTGGTTAGTCATGGGGTCCAATGTGATGTCCACTAAACAGGAGATAAGATAAAATGGAACAGGTTCAATTATGAATTTAAAAGCTTTCTAAAAGCCCAAACGAATTGTTTCATTAGTAGATGAGACATAACTGCTAAATCAGAGCTACCTGAAGCACTGCGGATCCATCTCCACACTATGGAAAACAGTGAGAAACATTACTTCCACAGTGATTTGATTAACGTATTGACATTCTAGATGCTTGCCACATTAAGTTGTGTGCTGAACAAGATTATACATAATAAATACATAAATCTGTACCTGAGTTTGGAATGTACTTTGGTGTTTCTGTCAAAACAATTATACATATCGAATTATACTGTATATAATAAGTATGAGCAGTTGTCAATATCATTTCCTCATTTAAATCATAACTTTTGTCCTAACGGGAATTTAATGTAAATTGCCAAATCAGTATTTCAGTCTATTGATGGATGTAAGTAAAAAAATCAAAAAAAAATCACCTGTTTTCCAGGTATGATGTTTACTGAGGAGCCATAGCTGTGGAACAACACCCTAAAAATACATTATAAATATAATACATCTAAATACATATAAATATACTGCTTATATTATTGAATGTGTGTGTAAAAAACTTCTGTGGGCATAGGGATGATCTGTAAACTGTCAAACTGTTTACATAAACAGTGATAAAATTATCTCCTGATCCTGTTCAAATTATATGTCGATTCAGTATATGACTGCAAACTATGGACTCTTGCTATATGTTTGTAAAAGGTTTTTAGTTTATTGGTCTCTTATCTAAATTTTTACCTGGCTTTCCTTCTTCAGTAGAGACCAAGTTATGAACTCTAGAAAAGGCAACAGAGTCAAGATTTTCCTCTTTTTCAGTTCCAGCAGCTTCAGAAACTGGGCTAATTCTTGCCTCATCACACCACAGTGCTGCACACAGATATAATATACATATAATATACACACACAATACTGTATATACATTTTATCACACGTCTCATGGGGTCAAACCCTCTGACCTGACCTCTGACACAGTCTGTAGCTCTTTAGCCCATTCCATAATCTTCTGCTCCATATGCTTGGCAGAATCAGCCTTGCTCTCTTTCTGCTCCCATATCACATCTTGTTCTTGACGCCATGTGCCCTCACTATATAGCTACAGTAGGAGAAAATAAATTGATGCAATCTAAGCAATGACCTTAATGAAAATAATGCAAGAAGTTATTCTTCTTCTAGATGATTGGTGACTGTCATGAGTAATTTATAGTTTGAACACAGGGGTGCTTGATGAGATTTCATGACATTCAGCTTTTTCTTGCGTACCTTTTTCGGTATATTAGAAGTACACTGTAAAAAATTACCGTGATTTTAACAGTAAAAGACTGTAAAAATGCTGCGGTGAAAAACTGTTAATTGGTTTACAGAAAGTTTCCGTACTATATACGGTGAATAACTGTAATAGATCTAATGGTACATTTAATGTAATTTTACAGTAAAATACCGTTAAATTCACAGTTTTTGAAAGTGAAAAATAACAATTCATTGTAAAATTTACAGTGAAAAAACGTAAATTGACATTCCCACAATTCCCTGCGTGACACTTGTTATGTACATTAGGGTTTTATGTTACATCTAATGTTGTTAAATTAATGTTTATTGCATTTTTAAAATTTCATGTTACCATGATGGTGTTTAGTGTGTGTGTGAATGAGACTGTGTGCTCCTTCTATATATTAGTATTGTTCTCCTCAGCTTGTGGAAAATCTGCTTGTGATGAACTTTGATTCATCATGTGACTCTTATCACCACTGTGTTTGATGACTGTCAGTGTATTATAATAGATATTATATTATATTAGATATTAGTAATTCATTAGGTTGGTAAATTGTAAATTTATATATATAATATGTAAAAAAAAAATTCTCATATTTTCTCTATATTAAAAATGTTTTAGTGAACATGTCGTGTTTGTGAACATGTCAGACATAACTGATTTCAGTAACCTATGTTGTCTGTTTATACATAGGTCTCTTTTAGACATAAACTCACATTGTCAACTTTCTTGAGCTCTTGTGCCCATTCCAGGATGAGTTTGCGGCATTGCTCCAGACTACGTGGCTCTGCATGCATACTTGGGCCTTCGTCTGCACTGGCACCAGGCTAAAAAACACATACAGTCAATATTTTTTGTGATACTTTAGACATGAGTGTATGTCAAACACACGCCCATTACAGTCTGCATTCCTCATCCCACAGTCCTTCCTCCCACTCTCCAGACCTCCAAAAGGTGATGCGATGGGCATCCAGTTTCATAGCACAGAAACCCTACATCACGGCCATTAAAAAGTAAGTTCTATATATTATGAATGTGTGTAGTATGAATGTAATCTGGACATATTACATTCGCCATGTTATCATTATCTTGTGACATATCAGCATCAGTTGTGTCGCTTTATTTAAAAATCCATTTAAAATTCCTCTCCCAGTGTCCATCATATACTGTACACTCTTAAGAAACTCACCAGAAGAAATAGGTCATCTGGGTACTTTTTGCCTACTTATGAGTAATTTGAATTCAGACATACTTCTTTTGTCACTTAGGCCTACTGTTTTTCGCCTGCTATATAGTAGGGAAGTATGTGATTTTGGATGCAGCCAATGTCATAAAATGAGTCGCTGAATCATTTACCTAACCGATTTGTTTAAAAATACTAATTCAATGCTGTGTGTTGCACATAGATGGCCAACAGTTCATTTTTGTTTTTATTGGAAAACAGACATTGGCAATATTATGTTTAAAAATGTAAGTTACCCAGCTTCTTCTTCTTTGAACCAGTGTATAAAAGCAATATCACACTTGCATGCTGTTAGTCAAATCTATGGGCAATTACCAAACAGGGGCATTTCAGGCAATGGACACCATTTGTAGGGGAGTTTCAAATTAAAGTGAACACCTGAATCCCTTCACAGAGGGTCCTTCCACAGTTCTATTAGTGAAAGGTACATGTGATGGTCACTTGTGAAGGTGCGTTCACGCCATGTCGTAATTATTGTAATTATGAGATTTGAACTTTCAATTTATGTTCTTGTAGAACTCGTAATCACAACTTGTAAGTTGTGAATTTTCTAATAAGAGCTCCTACTTGTACCATGTGACTGCTGTACCACCTGACTGCTGCAGATTAATTGCAGTTGAGGATAGTTGATAGTGATGCCACAGAAAGAGTTCCGAGCAGAAAATCCCATCTTGAAATTACAGTAATTAAGACATTGCGTAATTTTATCGTTTATGGTCATGTGACCCAGGATGGCGAGTCCCCGTGATTTATTTAAAGCTAGATGGCGGGAATTTTTGAGGTAATGTATGTCATTACACACTTTTTCATCTTGAATTTTAAAGGAAATTTAAAGTTTCATAAGTAAGAAATGTGTAGAAACATTGGAATTCACTCATAATTACCTGCAGCTCGTGCGGTGATGATTCTTTCTTAAAATCTATAAGCTATTAAAAACATTATACGTTACCTTGCAGACATGTTCCACTTGCTGTTTCCACTGAGTGATAAACTTCACACATTCCTGCAGGCTGCGGAGATCTTTCAAGTCCTGTATAACAACAGAAAGATTGGTAAGGTGTATTTTTAGTCTGTCTGTCTGTCTGTCTGTCTGTCTGTCTGTCTGTCTGTCTGTCTGTCTGTCTGTCTGTCTGTCTGTCTGTCTGTCTGTCTGTCTGTCTGTCTTTCTGTCTTCCTTCCTTCCTTCCTTCCTTCCTTCCTTCCTTCCTTCCTTCCTTCCTTCCTTCCTTCCTTCCTTCCTTCCTTCCTTCCTTCCTTTCTTTCTTTCTTTCTTTCTTTCTTTCTTTCTTTCTTTCTTTCTTTCTTTCTTTCTTTCTTTCTTTCTTTCTTTCTTTCTTACCTTTTGTCTGGGGCTCTGACTGCTCCTGCTAGGAACGGAGCTGTGAGCCTGAAGACTTTCATCAGGAAGAGCCCAGCGCACAGCTCCAATAGAGTTACTCAAACCAGCTTCAGGTGCCTCAAATCCTGTTATATACACACAAACAAACATCTTTACTTTTAGTTTTTAAACATTCAAACACACTATAATACATAAGTGTTATTGTTGAAATCATAATATATAAACTTACGTTTGTCCTTCAGGATACTCTTCATGTTGGCTGTTAAAGTCTAGTTCATGTTCAAAAATCAAATCTCATCAAAGGTCTGAAACAATCCAAGTACTTAAAAATTATGATATATTTAATATGTACTCTTTATTATGTTATATATATATATAATATGTAATATGTAATATATTATAAATACTATTATTTATACGAATTAATTATACTTTAAATATATTAATTAAATTAAACAAATAAGTTCATTTCTAAAATACCAATTAACGAAAGATTAGGAAGTATATAAAAATCGACACAAATATATCCCAAATAGGTGCAAGCACATGTTTTCTACACTTCCTGACTCACAGTACAACTGAATTAGAAAAGACTTTCTCTCTCTTTTTTTTTTTAAATAAATAAATAAAACATTATGTTTAAATTAAAGGAAGGAAGTTTATAGCCCTCACCTTCTCTGTTGCGGGAACAGGCCAGCTCAGAGATTTGTGGTGCACACTGGCAGAACAAGAGCACAAGGACCCAGATTCTCTCCTGCAGTATCATGCCATCTGCATAACTAGAAAACAACCTTTGACTCCTCAAACCACCCTAGCCATAGAAACATGATATGTCATCTATCAACTAAGGGAGGAGCAGTGATAAGGGCATTGCCATTATGAGCTTATGTAATCCATTTATGTAGGGGGAAAAACTATTGTAGGTGCTTCATGTACTAACTATATGGTCAGGTCTTTTCATTTCAAAGTCTAAATAGCATGACTGGGTTTGGTTTACATTTTAGCAAGCTGACTAAGAAGAAGGCACTTAAGGCAGCAAAATATTTTATTAAGGTTGTCTCAAGTTTTGATCTACTTCAAAACTAAAACTGAAATTGATAAAACTAAACTTTGCATTTCTGTCAAAAGATTTAAACTTACTGTGACCAGATTCCAGACCAGAAATGAATCATGTGAAATTGTTTACATCATTAAAGCAATTGCAAGATGCATTTTCTTTTAAAAATATTAGAAAAAAAATAAACTCATACAAATGCATGCTGTATATGCATTTTAATATTAAGCAATAACTGGCACAGCAACAGCCATAATGAATCATGTCTTGGTCAGTTTTCACACCACACCCAGATGGTTGTCATTTCAAGATAACTGTAAATATTGTTTCCACGAAATGAAACCACCCTCATACTATAAGTTCTCAAATGACTCATAGTGTGTCTCTTAATTTCTTAAAGAATAAACTGCAGATTTTAGGCAGTAAAATGTTTGTTACTCTGATCCGCTAGTCCTAAAGTAGATATACTGTAATACCAAAATCATTAAGAAATAAGATTGTGTTCTGTGTTCATTGATTTTTACGGAGTCTGTAATGCTCCTAATTTGTATACTTGTTTTTAAACCTGTTTATCAGTTCATTAAGAAAGTCAGTGGGGCTTAATTTTGCTTGTGATTGTGAAACTGTTATTGCTCAAGTCCTTCTTGTTGCTTATTTGTTCAGTGTTTATTTTCTGCACCTTCATGGGCCATTTGTTCTTCACACTGATTTTGATTGGTTGGGGGGGTGCAAACCTTATATAAATATAGGCTCATCCTTTATCATGGAGCGTATCTCCAAGATAAAGGATGATCACACAGTATCACATGCTACATAAGCATTAGTACTGTATGTGGTGTCTTTTTGTGCATGTATTAGCCAATTTGAGGCTCAATATATAACAAAGGTTAACAGACATCATGTTATTGCATAAGTATTTGAACTTTATTAAATAACAAACATTTGGGTTGTATATGTGTTTTATATTAAAGCAAAACATCTGCATGTGACAGAAAATTGATCAACAATTCACATTTTTAAAATTTATATTTCTTAAATAGGCAGTTCCTGTATAAAAATGACAACTGTCCCAGCTTTCACAATACCTGGGATCAAACAAACAATCTTTTGGCTAACAGCAAAGACTTTTAACAGGTAGGCTACACCACTCATGGCTAGTATGCTGTGCGATTATACAAAATGAGTATACGTTTCTTCATACATTCTATATGTTGGTGTGTTTAACTCCAGCTCTTGAAGAACTGTTTAAAGAGGACAGATTCACGACCCTGAGGGAGAATTTCCACCTAAGGTAATAAAGAAATGTGGATGACTAATAAAAGAGATCAAAATTCTGCACAGAAATGAAAATGAAACAATGAGCTGCTGGTTATTGTACCTGCGTTCTCATCCTGGGATAGTTCATTTCTGTAATAAACTCATCTGCCACCTTCAAGGCAACTCTCTTCTCATCTAAATTGGCTCCATTTCCTGTGCGTCAATAAAGTAAGGCAATGATTAAAAAATTATGATTTTGCTATACACGCAGATGAACAAAGAAACGCAATCACCTTTCCAAATGTAGATCTTCCCATTAGATCCATTGTCCAATATGAAGCAGTCATCTTTCTCCAGCAGCTCTTGAGCGAAAGGTCCTTTCTCACATAGTTTTGTTAAGGTCATTTGGCCTGTTGCGTTAGAGACCTTAGAGAGATAATTATTTAGAGATTTATCTCCAATGTGAAGTGATAGATGAACAGTTTGATTGACAAAAAAGTTTTTTTTGATACCTGCACATTACACTGTAAAGGACAGAGAGAACTGACCTTGTAAAGGGAAGCAGAATTAGAGATATCTGCTTCAGTGTCTTCCTCTGTTGAGCTGTCCTTCAGAGCTGGGATTGGACCAAGTGCCTTTCAATTAAATTTGAGATGGTGTTAATGTTATTAATATTTCTAATCCATTTATGAAAAACCCATTGCAAATTATAAATTATATAATTTATATATAATTACATTTTTCTAATTTAATAAAAATTATTTATAATTATTATTTTATTATTATATTATTTTACATTGCGTTCGCACGCCGTGTTATAATTATGGTAACGATTCTGAACTGTAAAAGGCCTTCATGTGCTTGTAGAACTTGTAATTACAATGTGTAAACTCGTAATTTTCTGAGAGTTGTACCATGTGGCTGCTATACCACCTGACCACTGCAGATTTTAAAGGTGATAGAGAGGATTTTTTCATCGACTGAGAATCCAAAGACTGTTACTGAGTTTTTAAAATGAGCGCATGCATAAGAACAGCCCCCCTCCTTCACAGCTCAATTCAAAGGAATGCCTCCCAAAAATCGTGCACGAGTATTTGAACACGAGTGTTTACCACCGGCATTCACTGTGTCGTGTTTTTTGGATTCATTATGTCGGACTCACCGCAGGTAGCTCATAATCTGCAGTTGTTACTCCTGTCTCCTGACAAAAACATTGCATGCAGCGCCTGTGGAGTGTGGAAAGTTACTGGAGCGCGCAGCCGCGCTCGTCTCTCACAAGGAACGTCATGGCAGTGATTGACAAGCCAGAGGGCCAATCGTGTAAACGATTGGCTGATGTTTTTAAGGCCCTACCTCGTGCACAGATGATGTATATTAATATTATTCCTTTCAGTGCACCTAATAAACAGTCTTTTATCCGTTAGTAAAGACAGTTTCAAGTAATATTGCAAAAATGCATAAAACAAAACATCCTCTTTAGCACCTTTAAGATGTGTTCGACTTGAACTGACCGAGTTCAAGTGTGTTCGACGAGACCATGTGCTGACCGATTGGTGTGTTGTATTACATCAAAGTACTGAGATAGCGTTTCAAAAGCATAGACCTATAATGCGTTCACGTCATATTGTAATTACTGTAGTCTCGAGATGACAACACGTGATGTTATATTCGGAGCTGTTCACGTCCTTGGACTGGGAATTATGTGGCAATACACGTTGCGTTCCAAACGGGATATATCACCCTCCGAAGGGCACTTCGGAATGAAAACAATCATGGTTTCCATATTGAAGGGTTGTTCCAAACCAAAGTGCTCAAAACTGGCCACTTCAAAGGGCCCTTCGGAATGAAGGATTTCGAAGGGTACAACTGATGGACACTTCGGGCCCCCATGATCCTTTGCACAGGGAAGTTGTTTTGTTCACAGAATGGGTACAGTTCGATTTCACCTCTAAATGTATATAGTATTTCTCTATACTACTGTAATAATTTTACGACTTAGATTATTATGGTCAAAAATGACATACTCATCGTTTAGACTTGTATGTTTTCTGGGGGGTCAACCAGTGTACAAAATGTGCGACGAAGGTGCCTCCTTGATTGTCTCGTTAAGATGATGCAGAAGTGCATTCCAAAAAAAGAGTTTTTTTGACCCCTAAACCCTTCATCCCTTCGAAGCTCTCACTCCGGAGGGTAAACCCTTTGAAGGGATTAGGGCATAGGGATGAGCCCTTCCAAATGGAATGCAGGGACCATCAACGTCTAAATGAATCTGCAGCAGTCAGGTGGAACAGCGTTTTTTGTTTTTTTTTCAGGGTTGGAGCTAAACTCTGCAGGACAGCGGCTCTCAAGGACCGACGCTGCTACCCCTGCCCTATGTATTTAAGCATAAAATAAATAAAACTTTTTTTTTAATAAAACAAAGAGGATATCCAACATATTAAAGGTTAAGCTGCAAGCTCTTCTCCTCCTTGCCTGCCTGCACTGAAACAATATTTTTCATCTAATTATTTTTATCAACAATTTAAATAAAAAGTTGATTTTAGAATTTCTTATTAGCCTGTTTGGTCTTTGTTTGCCATAATGACAGCAGTTTGAGCTGTATGAGCTTGAACCTCATGATCATATTGTCCAACATGATATGATAGTGATTCAAAGAGCATCTTCAATGGAATGCAGGTGTTTGTCACCTGAACCATCTCCAGTGTTTCCTCTCCCTCTGTTACATCAATGATGTGAGCTTTTCCATTCCTCTCTGTGTCTCTGATCAGCATTGCGATCTCACGAACCTTCTGTCGCTCAAACATGTTGGCTTTGGAACCGCTCCATGCGATTATAGTCTATAAACACATAAGATAATTGCATCTACATGATTAGCCAACTAAAATAACAAATATTAGCACCACAATGAGAGACATTACCAAAAAAAAAAAAAAAAAAGACCTATGTATAAATTCATACATACTCACCTGTCCCAAGTCAAGTATGAAACAGTCTCCCTTGTTGAAGCTCCCCCAGCTAAGCTCCACTTCTCTTGCACGGATGTTTTTCTTTCCTTTGACTTGGTACAGATGTGTAACAGGGCCAGTCCTAGACCTGACACTCTTGAACCCAGACTCCACCCCACCCTCCTGAGACAGATGGAGAAACCGCAGTGAGTCCATACTGGCACATTCTTTGGACATACACTACTAGTGAAAAGTTTAGGGTTGGGAAGATTTTTTTATGTTTTTGAAAGAAGTCTCTTACGCTCACCATGGCTGCATTTATTTGATTAAAAACACAGAAAAAAAAACAGTAATATTGTGAAATATTATTACAATTTAAAATAACTGTTTTCTATTGAATATATTTTAAAATGTATTTATTCCTGTGATGGCAAAGCCGAATTTTCAGCAACTATTACTCCAGTCTTCAGTATCACATGATCCAGATTCAGAAATCATTCTAATATACTGATTTGGTGCTCAAGAAACATTTCTTATTATCAATGTTAGAAACAGAAATAATTTTTAAATGTCCGTAACATAACACTTTTGATCCATTTAATACATGCTGAATAAAATATTAATTTCTGTGTATAAGATTTTTTTTTTTTTTTGTCCTATTGCTGTCCCTTTTCTCTTACCTTGTAGCTGACTCCTTTAGGGAAGAGTCCCATGAACTCAGGAGACTCATAGCCTTGCACCTGTCGATGTTGTACTGGCTCTCCTCCCAAGAAGCTGTCCAGTTGAGTGGAAAGCATGGCACAAGCACCCTGTTCATCCCGGGACGACTTCTCACCTAGATCAGAGGAGGGAAGCCAACAATAAGAAGGAAAAAAAAAAATGCTAAAACTACAGGAAACTTTCATTAATGCAGACTTTTTCTCCATCCTTGGTTTAGCAAAAATACTTTAAATTCCTCCTCCTTCACCGTACGTTAAAGCAATGCTTTGTTTAAACTGCATCAGATGCATTTTCATTAATTCATTTAATCATTTCATTTATAAAATACACACCCATCCACATATGCAGGTCACTTCCTTCCTTTCCACGGTTGCTGAGCACAATGTACGCATCTCCGTTGTAGAAGATTCCCCTCTGCGATGGGTCAAGGAGCACAGCTTTCATCTTCTCCACCCTCCAGACCCACAGCCCTGGCTGTCGCACTTCATGGTTAAATTGGCTCTGTGCTGCACGCAGATTAAGCATCCTGGTGAGGGGGGAGAGAAAGAAGGAAGAGTTTATGTGTATGTAGCGGTTCGGGGGCTGCTTTATGAGAAAGGCAACAAGTGAAGAGAGGAGGAGGTGAGATAAGAAAAGGGGGAATGAAGCGAGGACAAAGTGAGAGTGGATGAGAGAGAGAAAGAGGAGAATGTATACACAAGGAAAAAGAGAGAAAGAGAACGAGAGCAGTGAAAAAGAAGAAAATATCAGTTCTTAAAGTGAATAATGGATATTGTAGAAGCAATGCGATTGAAGCACAGAGAACAGGAATAATCTAGATACAGGATGAATGGAATGAGAGATTAGAAAGAAAGAAAACTGGTTTAGGAAAGGGGGAAATGGGAATAAAAGAATCAGAATGTGGAAAAATAGAAAATGATGGGAGAGAAAGAGCAGCAGAAAGGTATGATGGGGTTAGTCTGATCCAGACAGTAGAGGCGGGGAACCTTTAAGGTCATGGGTCAGATATGGAAGCAGAGCACGGGATTGCATGTTCCATTAGAGATGCACAATGGGAAGGCTGGTGGGAGGTGAGAGCAGAGAGATCACATATAATAGGGCTGTAAAATGAGATGCAATTGTGCTACACAAATAATTCATAAGGCCAACTGTTGCACAGCCATACAAGTGACATGGCTTACATACAACCAGCCACCAAAGACAGATAGACAGATCAACAGAGCAATTTCTCCCACAGTCACTGCATTTACAGTGATTCCTTAATCGTATTAAGCGGTCCAACGTGAGGTCACCTCTTACGAAAAAGAAGTGTGTTCAAGTGTGCTATATTAGTATACTTCTTTTAAACTAAAAATAAAAAGCTATACTTTCAGTCTATTTTTTATGTACTTCTAGGCCCTACTTTACTTAACTCAATCTTTTGATCAAGATAAAAGTATAATTAAGTAGCCCATATGTTTACTCTTTTTATTGAGTTGCCAATTAGGCTAAATACTTTTTTCACATACTTTTCATACTGTCTTACATTGCTTGAAAATACTGATTTATAAATCAAACAGATATGTTCCTTATTATATATCTGAAATTTTGTTGACTGAATTTTCCGGCTATCCATGTGTTCACTGTTATACGGTAAGGGGGCGCTATTATGCATCTTCTGATAGAGTACAGAATCTCCGATCAAAACACAGGTGAATAAGAAGTAGAAACAAGCAAAGCGATACAAGATGGCTTAGTGAATATAAAATAACACGATCATCAAACGTTAAACAGCATATAAGTTTAAAACTGCCTAACATTACCAAATGAAATGTCGAAGCAGGAAGGTTTAACGACTGTGAAGCATTGTTGATGGCATTGTTGGTGTTGATGGACACAATCTATTTCATCTATGTTTTGATCATTGTTCTGAATCCAATCCAGATGTAGTCTTTGACAAAAACATGATTTTAAAAAAGTAGGACAATTTATGGCCAATCCCAAGTATTGAAACAGTACACTTACAAGTATACATCTAGTACATTGATATTAGTATACTTAATACATAAAGTATCAGCCCGGTTTCACAGACAGGGCTTAGCTAAACCAGGATTAGATCTTAGTTCAATTAGGATATTTAAGTAGCTTTTATAAAGGTACACTATTGCTGGTGTGCATATTGAGACAAAACAATTGTACAAAATATTTTAAGATATGTCAGTACAAGTTGCTTTCAGTAAAAACAGCCTTGTCTGTGAAACCGAAAGTATACTTAAAAATGAACTTGAAGTATACTTATTTTTTGTAAGGGAAAAACAGAAATAAACCACATGAGAGTGGCGTGTCGTCCTTTAGTCTCTCATGATCTGAACATTTGCACAATCCTCATGTCTACATCAACCATCTTGAGAATGAGACGAAAATCTACGTTCCTCTTGAATGATTACTGAGTTTATTATTGAGTTTAAACTTAAGCTTGTGTCATGAAGCAGATAGCAAAGCGGTTGCACTCTAATGATGTTTGCCGACACCTCCTTCTTTCACTTCCCTTTTACTTCAAATCTAGTATAGTTAGTTTAACAGAACTCCAAAATTACTGTCCTTTTAACTTCACTAATACCATTTTTTTCCATTTTAGCTGGGTTGTGCACTACTGCGAACCGAATTGAAAATGCTTTTTTATATTTCAGTTCAATTCCTGAATTTGAATCAAGGTAGCAAAGAGGATCACATCCTGATTTTGCCGAGTTTGACATGTTGTTGGGCCAGCATATTTTGTTGATTTTGTTAGAAAATTTATTTCTAACCATATCCCTACCCCTAAACCTAACCATACCCATAAGTTATCCCTAAAATCAGAGGGAAATGATAGGCGAATAACACTAATAGAAGCACCGAACCCTGGTTGTAAGCCTAAACTTGACATAAACTACAGACTTAAATCTGAAACATAAATCTGACTGGTTAATTGGAAAGTTGTTCCAGGATCAGAAAAGAAATTAGGAATTTAATAATTAATTTGATGAGAGAAAAAGACTTTTAACATTGTCCTCTAGGTACTTAAGACAAGGAAAAAAAAAATAAAAAATAGGAAAAAAACAACAATGTAATCATTTTCTTAATACAAGTAATAAAATATAGAATATTTTATATTATATATATATATATATATATATATATATATATATATATATATATATATAAAAATAATGACACAATATAGTGACATAATAATGACATTGTTCTCATTTAAAGTTATAAAAAAAAATTATATTGTTTAAGTTATGTTTTAAAGAACCACAACATCAGTCAATTATCTGTCAGTTTCCTACCTTAATGCAGTAGTCTTGATGTCAATCCAGCTTCTGATAGCTCTTAAATGTAACAGCTGCCTGAACAATCACCTCTACTGCATATGCAGTTGACTGATTTGCTTCATAATATCCTGCCATTTCCCCCTCAGTAACATACAAAGACCAGATACAGTTATCGAGTCATAGCTCTTGGTGGGAAGACAAAAGCCTGTTAACCAAATGATTAGCCGCAGGGCGAGTCTGATCATCAGCATTTCACATCTGTTGGAAACACACTGTATGCAAACACATCTCTTTTTGACTACATAAGCAACACATGCTTTTAACTGAGCCCATGCTCATGTCATTTACAGAAAGACTGAAAAAAAAAAAAAGGCAAGAAGGGTAAAAAGTCATAAGAGAATGTCACAAGACCATTGTCTGAAAATGAACAAACTATTTTTATCAAGAATTCAGCATTTTACGGTTTACCTCATTCACCTCAGGATTCATATCTGAGATCTGTCAGCATAATATAACAATGCGAAGAGAGAATAAAAGGCTGACTTCTCATTTATAATAGAGGTAGTTTCCATCATTATTCATTATTGTCTGTTAGATGGGTATACACTGAGGTTTTCAGTAAGGTTTTGACAGGTCTCTTTTTACCAAAACAAGAAAAACAAATTTTACAAAATGTAGGCTGTTTATGGCATTTACTGTAAGTAAGAGGGTAAGTAAGTGCATGATGAAAGAACCAGGTATCTACAGTAGTCAACATTTGAAGTGGATCAAAAAAGTTAATCAAAATTGTCCTAAGAACTAAGTTGTCCTAAGAGGAAGGTTTTAGGACAACTCTGATGAAAGGTTTTGATCCACTTCAAATGTCGACTACTATAGTTTAGGATTCATATATCTCTGATAATCTGTAATCATCTGGACCTGGTTCTGTATCCACAGAAAAAAAAAAAAGAATGATCCAACACTGATCATCAAGCTTTGATCCTGAGTTCATGAAGCGCATGCACATTAAAGTATGACATCAGTAAGGAACAATCACAGGCCTTGAAACAGAGAAAGGATTTCACTTCTCACAAGAGAATCAGATAGATATTTTTTCTTTCTTCTGCTGAAAATTAAGAGATTGAAGAATATGAATTACATAAATGCATTTACACAGCAAGAAAAAAAAAATATTGCTATATCAGTGCAAGGGAAAGTTAGTGTCAGAGTAGGGACTTGAACTTGGGTCACTGCTGTGAGAGTCAGACTCTCAATCATTGAGCCACTGGAGGATGGTAAGCCCAATAGATTCACTTAGGAGAAGTTAAGATGCAGATTTTTTTTTTTAAATAAAAGTTCAAGCAAGCAAGCAAGGAAGAAAAATAAATAAAAATCCAGTTCCTCTATGGGAGCTGGACTGACAAGAAGTGTGAAAACAAACTGGCGACTCAAGTTCCTTTCCCTCAGATGATTATCCAGCCACACCGCCAGGTCAACGAAGGTCTCGTTGTGGTCATGGGTAGGCTCCCTCCCCCCTTAATTTTTTGGCATATACCAACTCAATGTCATTACCATAGAAACCAATGCAGATATGTTGGAAAAGCCACGGGACACACAAATCAGATCTGAACAGGTGAATGAATGAATGAATGAATGAATGAGGCATTTATATAGCGCTTTTCTTATGTACTACTGTAAACCCAAAGCACTTTACAATCATATCGGGGGTCTCTCCTCACCCACCACCAGTGTGCAGCATCCACTGGGATGATGTGACGGCAGCCACAGTGCGCTCAACACACACCAGCTATAGGTGGAGGGGAAAGAGAGTGATAGAGCCAATTCAGTGGATGGGGATTACTAGGAGGCCATGACTGATAAGGGCCAATGGAGGGAATTTGGCCAGGACACCAGGGTTACACCATGGGCCTTGGGATTTTTTAATGACCACAGAGAGTCAGGGCCTCGTTTTAACGTCTCCTCTGAAGAACGGTGTTTGTTACAGTATAATGTCCCCCGGGTGTTAGGACCCACACAGACCACAGGGTGAACACCCCCTTCTGGCCTCACTAACACCTCTTCCAATAGCAACCTATTTTCCTAGGAGGTCTCCTATCCAGGTACTGACCAGGCTCAACCCTGCTTAGCTTCAGTGGGAAACCAGTCTTGCGCTACAGTGTGATCTGGCTGTACAATACACAATGGCTACATTCAGACTGTCAGTCCAAATCATATCTTATTGAAATCCAATCAGATCTAGCTAGTGTGAATGGTCAAAAATCACATGAAATGCTATATTCATATGTGTTTTGAAATCCTTTTCAAATCGCATTTCTGGAAATCTGTTTCAGGATTTCGCGTGTTTTATGTGACTTTCTCACACCACGTAAAATGTAAACGTCAGATGTTGTTATAGAAAACGGCGCTGCAGAAACAAGGTTGTGTTGTTGCAAAGTGGCGGATGAGCAGATTGACAATTTAATGGAGATTGAGACAACAGTACGGAATAAAGCCGGTCACACCAGCCTCCTAAGTTTCTGCCACTGTAGTATGCAGTAGTCCAGCACACGGCAGCTACAATGTCATGTTGTAAATAAAACAACATCTGTACTGCATACCCCATGCATGCTGTGGTTGTTGTTGTTTTTTGCTTATACCTACCAACACAACATAATTGGCATAGAGACCAGTGCAGATATTACGGAAAACGAAAGAGTGGCATGGACACACAAATCGGATCTAAACAGTTGCGATACACAATGTGGACATCAATAACTTTAGATCAGATTCCAATCAGATATACAAATAATCTGATTTGAACTGACAGTGTGAACGTAGCTAATGTAGACAGTAAATCATTTTAGATCAAATTCCAATCGGATACACACATAATTGGATTTGGACTGACAGTGTGAACAACTAATTAAAAGTTGAGTAAGCTGGGCATGAGGGTACCACGAGGACCTCTAGAGGCCACAACACAACACAACACAACACAACACAACACAAGCAAAGTACTGAACGTTAGTCTGATAATATATAGGCTATTTAGAGACTCGGACATGAGAGTTTAATGGCTGTGTCCATTGCACGGGTTTGTTGGGATTTATTTATGTAAAATTCAGCACAGATACAAAAAAGGTAACTTGGGGGTAAACTAACCCTTTAAATTCTTTAATATAGCCTACATAAACAAGAGAAATATAGAGCCTACTAACTTGCATTTCGTTTACTAAATTAAATTCACATCAGTCCAGTACATTATAACAGTATATATCTCATACAACATATACCACAGTCAAAGCAGTCAAATAACAACAGGTAGGCCTAAGTGAAATGTATTACGTCATGTGAATTTATTTTACCTGAGCTGTGTGTTGGTCTGTGGTAATAAAGAGAAAATACCCTCTCCTATCTGAGAAAAATAAATGTTTCGTTGACAAATGTCTCTCTGTCATTGTCAGAGATAAGAGGTTTCAGCCGTGATCATTGACTGTCTCATCAAATGCCTCAGGTTATGCCCACCATGCCTTTTTGTGTTTCAATTTCAATAAGATATTTTTATTCCTTTACTCTTATACCCCCCCTAAACCAATACTTAATGAGTATTATAAAAAAATCAATATAACTAAATTATACAAAATACTAATAAAGCAACAAATGGGTGTAGTCGACATCAATCCAGTTCCTGTCCCGACGTGAACGCGCCCTGCTCTGTTGACGTCACGGCTGCAGCTGTTCGGTTGGCGTGAACGAGTTTTACAAGACGATTCACCTTTTTCGACGGAACAACTTCGATGTAACGACGAAAGTGGCGGAATTTTTGTTGTTTTGAAAGCATATACGGTTCACCTTCGGTCAGATGTGGAACGACGTATAACGGAAGACGTTTGTTAGCTTTCACGGCTAAGCTTTTGTCGATGAGCTAGACTTGGTTATCTTTTTCCGTGTCGTACAACCTTGGGTATGTCAAAACAACTCAGTCGGTCAACTTTGTCGGAATTAAACACGTAAACATTCAGACTAAGAAAAAGTGATAACTAATACTGTTGCTTGATGTTATTTAGAATGTAACGTTAGTGGAAAATGGTTTCGCTTTGTCGTAGTTTCGTATTGATGTTGAAAACGGAACAGGCTGTTGGAATTATAATTGATATGTTTCAGTATTCAATATAACATTGCATTTGTTATTTTAAAACGGTTGGTGTTCTATATGTGTAATATGACCTATTAAACGTGTTAAGACATTTGTTTCGAATTACTCTTCTGAATGTGAAACTCACGGCCTTGTCGGCCCAGAGACACGCGTTCATGTAGGCCAAGAATGTGGTGTCGTCGACCTCGTCTAAATTCGCGTAATTCCTAACGTTACATAATTAAATCTATCGCCATATTTTGTTTCCGTGTGTTATATGAAACCCTTCAAAAAAACCTTGCATTTGAGTTGTATTTTATTCATTCGGTCTTTATGCGCCTGGAGCATGGCTGACTTGGCAAAAGTATGGGATTAAAACGCATTTATTGGTTTTATATCGATTCCTTGTAGTGTGTCTGATAATCTCGATATGAACGCACTGATCAGGTTAGACTGGTTATATTGTACACGTTCAAAGGTTTTTAAAATATATTTTTCCTGAACCAACAGCGACTTCGAATTATTTGATGGATCCGAGTTGGTGTGCAACATGTACCTTTTGATCATTATTTAAATTTCAGAAATATTGGCATGCAACACATGCTGAGACTGATTGCTTGGTGGCCTTAGATTTGTTATTCAAAGAATACCGCTGGAACTTGTTGGAATTGTGCTACTAGTCTTACTTTTACTTTCAGATTTTACCAGCTTCAGTTTACCTTTTCAGTTTTCCCCTTTATTTTGCTGTTTTTATGTCAGTCCTATTGTCATTAGTGTACATAACCTGGAAGTATAATATTTAATGTCTTTTTCCCCCACTGAAGATAGGTGAAAAGCTGAAAAATGGTGAGACCACACTCAGGATCTCCTCGTTCCAAACACAGGTAGTACATTGTGAAGTGTGTAATATATATTTATATTTTATGTAATATTTAATGTTGATATATCTACCTAATTATCAGTATAATGGTGACTTAAAATTTCACACTTGTTTCTCATACAGGCCCTTCTCTGACAACTACAGCAGCATGAATCACGAAGGACGATATGGCCCCCCTTCAAGAAGCCAGAGGGGTTTCAGAGGACCTCCCGGAAAAGCCTCACCAAGTTGGAGAGATAACAGTAGTGGACCACAGTCATACCCCAAAAGGCCCTCGCTAATGGGTGAACGCAGAGAACGACCACACGGACAGTGGATGCAGAACCAGGATCACTTCCATCCCTATCCCAGCTCACAGGATTCACAGCGGGGCCGCAGGAGGCCTTCTCCACCCCGTTCAAGCCGCCCTCCCCCAGTCCAGCACAGGCAGTCCCCACATGGTCCTATACATGGACCACCTAGCCATAGAGCACCACTCTTCCATGGAAATCACCCCAGCCACACATCTCCATCTCGCCATTTCCATGGCCCTCCATCAGAAAGACGGGTTCCTTCACCGCATAGTTCCTTCAGGGGTCCCCAGCGACGCCCAAGCCCTCAGGAGCATGACAGGAGCTGGTGCCCTGCACCTCGTGACAGGCCCTTTGGCCGACCAGCACTTGGTGGGCACCACTGGAATGGCCCAGGAGGTTATCCTCACCCCCCTGGTGGGGATTCGCGGCTCTCCGGCCCACCCCACAGGAAACCCAGAGAGTTTCATGGAAGGAGTTCATATCCAGAGAGGTACAAGAATGAAGCTGTGAAGGCTGGGTAAAGTAAATATACAGTTATGTGTTAGATTGCAAAGTCCAGTACACAGCAGGGTGGTGAGAGTAAATCCCAGCTTCCTTCAGCTTTCTGTCAGTGTAAAGTACCACAGGATCTAATGCTAAAGCCCATAAAGTGAAAGTCTGTCTGGAGAAATTGTAAAACCATTTGAGGCTTTTTCCCCTTAAAGTTATACTGGCCCAGAAGTTATGGCATTCAGCAGCCTGGGGCTGGATCTAAATTGATAGAAGTTAAGAGCTTCCACACAGCTCAAGCAGCACAAACTGGCATTATAACCCACATGTTTGTATTGTTTGTAATGGATATGTAGGTGGTCTGCAGAGAGAGATCAACGTGGGCCGCATGGAGATGTTGGAAGAGAGTCCCGGCGCCCCGGCATGGAATGGGCACACGGAGGAGGGGGTAGTCCACAGTCTCGGCCCCCTTACAGATCACCGGCACGAAGACCAGGCCCACCCCCATCTGGCTCATCGTTCAGACCTTATCCACCTGTGCGACCTCAGGAAAGGCCCATTGGACGGCCATTCAAGAGGAAGAGTCAAGAGTTCAGGCGTCCGCCGTCATCAAGTGGTTTTGAGCATGGGCCACCGAAGCGTTTCCGCAGGGAATTATCAGTGAGACCTCTTCCTCTCAGGGGCTTCCGAGGTCGTGGTCTGTCCCTCAATGATAAAAGTCGACTGCTAAAGGCACGGAAGTTTAGAGCAGAGTCAGTGGCCCGGTTCAAACTTCCCCCACCAAGAATTTCGGACAGAGTCCCGAAACACAAGCCTCAGACAGCACCAAAGAATGGCAAAGATTCTTCAGGAGTGCCACCACGCAAGATACCACTCAAAAAGATGCCGTCATCCAGAGAGTCATCCCCCAGCACAGTCTCCAAGACCGCAGAGCCTGAGAGGGAATCCGAAACAAAGATGGAATCCCGTCGCTCTGTGAGCGCACACAGGTATGGTATCACCCCTCACACTGTGGCAATGGGCGCGTGATGTTTAGAAGGTCAAGCTTCCTGTTTTTCAATGGCACAACTTTCAACAAATGGGTGTCACCTTGTCAGATGAAATGGATGAGGAGAGAAAAAAGAAAATCATGCCTGTTTTCCTCCTCATTTTTGACAACCGTATGATGTTAAACCTGTCATTGTCCAGAATACCTCTGTCCTTGTCAAGAAAATGATAAGAGATAAGTCTGAGCAAGTCTTTCAAAAGTTTCACAATCGCAGTCCTTTTTGTTCCAAAAGTCAAATGCCATGTGTCCCACAATGATGCATCCAGATCGACTTTAACCCAGAAGAGATGTTTAAAATGTCTTCCAGGGAGGGAAATGGTTTTTAAGCCTTAATCATAAGTGTTTGCAGAAGGATGGTCTGTCCTGTTATACCTGCAATGCTCTGCCTCGATATGCAACTAACTGCAGTAACATAAAAGTCAATCTCTCACGGCTACGTCTCATGGACATTGGATAGGATGTCTTGTAAAATGGAAACATGAAGGACATTTGAATGGATTTCCATGGAGAAGAAATTTTCACAGCCAAGCTCTGTTTCAGCAGTAATGACATTTAGACACTGACGTATCACGAGACGTTGTTCCCTTTGAAGAATTTAGATGATTGGCTGGATGAAGAAACATGTTGACTCTTGTACTGTTTTCAGTGGAAACCAGATTCTTTTGCAATAAGAGAAAGAACTTGCATGAACGAGTCACCCTGTACCGTCCCTTAATAGAATAATGTAAGATTTGGTCAGCGTCTAATCCAATGACCATGGTCAAAGAATAAAACTACATCTTCAATAACCCCAGGAATTCCTTGAAACGGCAGCCAAAAAGAGTCCTCATCGTGTGAGAACTACTATGAGAAAGAAGTCTTTTATACACCTACTTCCCTGACAGATCAACGAGATGGGAACAAAATGGATGTTCTCCCTTGATACATCGCTCCTCCATAACTGCAGTTCTCTGTTGGTATTTATGAAAGATTTATGCCCTTAAATGCCTTTTATATATTTGGCATTACAGCATTGACATCGACAAGCAGGGATCTGTACAACCAACCACTGTCTGAAATGGCAGCATGTCAGAGTTGTGCTGAAGCTAAAAACCTGATTCATTTGTGCCTAATGAAACATGCTTACCAAAATGCCAACCATTAATTTGTAGTGACCCTCAATAGATGTTCTGCAACTGAAGAACCATCAAAGCAATTTTAATTTTAAACGTCTACCTGTTATGTGAAGATGAAATTGCACATGGAAGAGGTTGATGAAGATCTTTCCACAGATGATGAGGTTTGAAGATTCTGCTAGAGAACTAGCCAACAAATTCTAGAGAAATCAGTCCAGCATTCGGAAGATCCTTTCAGTGAAACGTTACCTCAAAGTTATTGCAGAATCCAGATCTGCAAACCGGCTTTTATACCATGAAATGTTTCCCAGCAAGAAAAAGTTTGCAGTCTCCAAATACATCTAATACAGCATGAAAGGATAGGTTAAGAGGAATGTGTCTGGCATGTCAAGTCTGGATAAAAGGAAGTGCTCACCTGCCAATCTGTTTACTTTTTGGAGCGTAACATGATTCCTACACGGCGTTCTTCAGTCCACTCATTCAATCTGCGAATATCTGTTATTCACATTAGTGAAAGGAAGGCTGCTAAAGGCCAAGGTGAATCAGGGAAAATTAATCTACCAATTCAAACTGAAGCATGGAGATGATGGGCTTGCTTTGCTGTAAGTACCCATGTAGTAATCCATCATTGGTCCTTCTGCATTTGCAACAATACAATTGGGTTCTTGAGGACTGTGAATGTTTGAGTAATTTAGTTTTAAGTGCAACATTTTCCCTCCTCAGTTCACAAGGCACAAGTTTATTCCACTTTGAACTCAGATAACATTTGTGCATGCCTTCTGCTTTCTCTGAATGCTTGATGATGCCTATTTAATGTCATATATTCTATCCTTAATCGTCCTCATGATATGGATTACTTGTTCACATGCCTCGTTGACTTTCTTTTCAGCTCCTCACCAATAGACAGGCGACTTTCACGTGACCTTGTTGTGGTTTCCCATTGGGAGGCAGGGCACAAACCCAGTACTAGTTCTAAGAACAATGCACCTTGGAGGAATAAGGCACCCAAGAACAAGTCTGGTAAAAGTCTGACACTTCTGTCATAATTTTGAATGATTTGCAAATAATTTATGCTGTTGCAGTATGCTAATATCAAATCTCTGCATGTAACTTACCTTTTTGTTCTAAATTTTCTCCCTCTCCCAGAGGAATCAGAATCTCATGGAAATTTAACACTGAATGAACGCTTCACCAAACTACAGAGTCCTACGAGTTCTTCACAGGAACAAAAAGAAAGACAGTAAATTAACTTGATTCTTGGGGTGTTACACAACACAACTTTGTATGCGTTTTGGGGGCCTGCAAACAGTGTTTTGTTCATTTTCACAGATCAGTTTTTAGTACATTTGTTATGTAAACGTACCCTTAGTTGGTTACAGCTGCTAAACTTTAACAAAAGCACTGATTGCAACCCTCTACAATTTATTTATTTATTTATTTTTTGTAGGTCTTCTGGAAGTCCAGAAAAAACCCTGAGGAAGCCTGCTTCGTTTCAGGTAATGAAATTCTTAAAATGAGTCTTGTACTCATCAAGGGTGCTTTGAAAGTGAAAGCATTTCTTGTATCACACTCTTTCATGTTAGTCATTACTGTTACAGTGATTTGTTGTGAGACATGTTCTTCTGTACATAGAGGCCTAATTTCCGCTCAACTGTTGGAGTGAAGAGGGGACCAGCTCCTGATGGAGTTCTCAGGAAACCCTTAATGGTAAGTGATGCTTTCTGGTATCAGTTCCAACTCTGAATAATAACAATAATAAAGAATTATTTCTTTAGTTATGTAGTCTTTGTAGTAGGCTTTATTTGAGTCATTTTAGCTTATGTGGTATTTCCACCCAAATTCCAAATAAATCCCAAATATTTTTTCTGTTCTCTAAGGGCTCTTTAATTCCAAGACCTCCCTTCAATCAGAAGCCTGTCTTCAAAAAGAGTCAAAGTATCATGTCAAAGTACAAGAACTTGCAGACGTTGCGGCATAAAGTACCCCACCAGCGTCAAGCCACTAGCTATCGTCGGTGGTGACCCAAAATGGTGAGTCCCATATTGCACA
This sequence comes from Chanodichthys erythropterus, assembly GCF_024489055.1. Lineage (NCBI taxonomy): Eukaryota > Metazoa > Chordata > Actinopteri > Cypriniformes > Xenocyprididae > Chanodichthys > Chanodichthys erythropterus. Next base: position 34,328,550 of record NC_090233.1, on the reverse strand, counting down.
CATGAATTAATCTGAATTTCTGTTCAGTATTGTTAAATCTTCAGTCATTAAACTTCTATTTTATCCACAATTCCATCAACTAATGTACTTTGTATTTAATGTTATTTTTTTTAGATTGCATGTGCCGAAGCGAGTCGTCCACTGTAGAGCCTCTCTGCAGAGCTCCCAAACCCCCCCCCCCCCATCTCCTGCTGTACAACAGTTTGAATTAATCTCTGTAAAAACTGCAGATCACCAAAGTATTTTATTTTTTTTCTTCTGTAGAATTGTTTTTTCTTTTCTTTGGTGTGATTTAGAGAGAAAGGTCTTGAATACTGTGCATTAGTCCTTTTTAAAAAGTTTCAAAAACAAAGATTAGTGTTACATTTTTGTAATGTACCTTTAACCTGTACAAAAGCTCTCTCTGCCATAATTTTGTGAAAATATGATTTTTAGATTTTGTTTGAATTATTTTTTCCACATGTAGTTAACTTTATACATCAGTGTCTAAATAGCTGCTTTTTGAAAGTGACTGTTAAAGACTCATATCATGTGAAATGATCCCTGTAGAATGCTTTCTGATGAGTAACTTTAATTTGATAAACCCAACTGAAGTTTGAGTGTTTGATTAGTTGAACTCCATGTGTTGATAAATGACTTCCCTGAAGAATTTTGTTTGTGTAGCTCATAAAAACCCACATGTACTTTCTTTATAATCAGACACTTTGAATAAAAATGGAATTGTCAGACGCGTTGTGTGAAGTAAAATACTATTTGTAAGTTCACACGTTTGACTTAAAGGATTTCCTCACTCTTTGAGTACAGACAAATTGATTCTGTGAAAATTGATTTGGGTCTTTGAAAGTGTTTGAATTCTGTCAATCACAGTGACTCATTTGTATCCTTGCTTCTCATTCATGTGATCTAGCTCTGGTGTCTCAGAAGTTATCAGTTCTTTCCAACCCATGTATTTCAGTCATCCAACAGTCTGATATTAGTGATTTTCTTGCAGGAATGTTAAAACGCAATGTTTTCTGTTTAAAACAAGTGTGCCTTAATCTGTTCCTACAGAACTACCTTCCTCCTGAGTTCAGAACCAACCCTGCTCCAATTCACCAATCGGTATTTACCCAGGCTGCATCTGAAATCGCATACTTTCATACTCAATAGTAAGCGAACCTAGTACCTATCCCATAGGCCATAGGAGAGGATTAAGAATGGTGACTGATTTGATGAAGTGATGCAACTGATGCTGCTAGGTCACTTGATAATGACAACATAAATGTACTATGTCCAGAATACACTAATATTACACACTCATACTATATAGAACAAACTTTCTCAACAGTCATTAAGAAATTACTTACTCAAAATAAGGTCCCTATTCAAGAGAGTATGTGATTTTGGATGCAGCCCAAGTACTTCTGAATTTTATTTATCTGGTTCAGGTGTGTTTGATGAGGGTTGGAGCTGAACTGTGCAGGAATGTCAATTTCGAGGAACAGAATTGAACATCCCTGACTTGGGTCAAAGTTATATGTTTTAAAGGTTGTCGACCATCATAATTGGTACAATTTCTATTGATCTTAAAGAATAAAGTTGTTCACATGAATAATTATTTTTAATAAACTATGTAAGTGGCCTTGATGATACCATGAATGCTGGAAGATAATTGTGATAAGACCTTGATTTCCTTAAATTCTGTGCTTTTTATAATATACATTGTTTAAAAGCAGCTTTACAGATAATGTTTAAAGTACATGAATGCCTAGTTGTACAAATTTGGCATTTGGGTAGTTTAAATACAGCAATGATATAAACAATCAAGCAGCTGAGATTTGCTGTACATGTTGCTTTAGTGAGTGTACTGTATGTATATAAATAAAGCAGGATACATTTATAGTACTTCCAAGTTAAAGTTAATAATTCATAATGTGGTGATATTGCAATCCGTAAGGTTTTTGGTGCAGTAATGAGCCTAATTACTAAAAAAACAGTTTCAGATTATAGTTACATTGCCCACCCACATTTAAAGAAAGGAAGTACACTCACAAGGGTTTTAACAAAATCTGAATTTACATCAAAATTAATAACATTTTTTTTATGATTAATGTGCTTGTTACCCAAACCCAGTTCTTGAAACATAATTTTTCTCATAACAACGTAACTAGGCCAGGTAATTTTTACTGGTCTCTAGCACCACCTGGAGAACTAAGGTGCAATTCTTTATGCTGCTTTGAAGCAACCTGTATTGTGAAAAGCACCACACAAGCAAACTGAATTACCAGCAGCCTACACAACTATTGAAAAACAGCTTTAATATGACTTCGTAATTTTGTATATTATAATACAGCTAACCATTATAAACCAACAGCAATGATACAGTCTTTTAATGTCATTATAGATGCAATTATTACTTGCAGTTGCTTAATGACTGTGTTTTCAGTTTTGCTAATTATTAGTGCAGTTAGGGTGTCAACTAGCTGGTTCTAGGGCATTCAGTACAGGTGAATCCAAAAGCCTCATCTGCCATTTTCCAATTCTCATTTAAGTTAAGCCTCAGCCTCTTTCAGGACATTGTCTTTTTGCTGGAAGTAGTCTCTGAACCAGGCGATATGCTCCTGTTTCTGTTGAACCGTGAGGTGGTGATTCTTTGCGAGGCCTGTAATTACAAGCTCCATGAAGTGCCTGACAGGACCCTGCCGGGGAAATGATTCATCAAGGTGCTTCTCCAAAAACACATGCTCATGGAAGGGCACATTTGCCTCCTCCTCAAGCCCTGAAAAAGTTGCACAATGTGCCAAAAGACAAAGTTAAGATTAGGTACAGGATTAAAAACAGAAAGATGACTGCAACATATTCCTGCATTAGAACTCACCAGCCTCATTGTTGATAGGATATTGCCAAAGTTTGTCCTCTTTGGTCCACTGGATCATCTCCTCAAAGCCATTCCGAGGCATCTGATTTGTTGTTTGGACAATTTGTTTAGCTAGATTAATGTCCCAAAGGGTTGGGCCTAAAATTCAGAGCAAGGCACAGGACAAGGAGTAATACAATTAGTTTCACCCAGAAATACGAATATGTCATCTATGTGCCAAATATGTTTTAAAGGATTAGTTCACTTTCAAATGAAAATTACCCCAAGCTTTACTCACCCTCAAGCCATCCTAGGTGTATATGACTTTCTTCTTTCTGATGAACGCAATCGGGAATATTTTAATAAATATCCTGATGCATCCGAGCTTTATAATGGCAGTGAACAGGGGTGAACAACATCCTTCTGTATTCAAGTTACGAATATAGGATATTTATTAAAATATCTCAGATTGTGTTGATCAGAAAGAAGAAAGTCATATACACCTAGGATGACTTAAGGGTGAGTAAAGCTTGGGCTAATTTTCATTTGAAAGTGAACTAATCCTTTAATGCCATTAAAGAGAACCTCTCCTTACCCAGATCTGACAACGAGTCTTGCTCTGCACCTGCAGTGAAGATGTTCAGCCTCTTACTAGTGAAAGGACTCTTCCTTAAAAACAAAACGATGCACATGGTTAGCGGAAAATGTATTGTATTCAAAAATAACATTTCAGGGAAGATTTTTTTTTTTTTTTACCTTGTACGAACTGCATCAAGTTCACCAGTAATTCCTCTGTCTTGAGTATATCCCTGTCCGTCATCGTCAAAACGGATCTGGCTGCTAGGCCTGGCATTTGATCTGCCATTCTGCCTTTTTCCAACTTTCATATCAGCAATTATGTCTCTGAAAGAGAAAAAGGACACATAATGCTTCCTCCAAATGTACTAATGTTACACTTTATTTCTCATTTGACTCTTTCATACTTTTACGTGGCAATATTCATACAATAGCAACAAATAAAATCTAATCTTCACAAAATCATGTATGTTTTTAAGCAATAAAAATTGTGATGTAACAAAGAGCGACAGATGTTTTCTTCCGTATTGTGATGTGCATTTGAGCGAAATGAACTATTGAAAAAGGAAAAAAATTTAGGGCGGGGACTTGGTTCTATCCATTTGTTGTCGATTGGATGGAGGCAAATCAGAACGCAAGCCCTGGGGTGGAGTTTAAGCTGACAAAATGATTGGATAAGACTGACATGTGTCACCAGAAAGAAGTCTTTATTATTATTTCAGTGGAAGATTGAGTTATGAAAGTTTGATTCAAAATTACAAGCTCTTTCTAAAAAAAGAAAGAAAAAGAAACGTATATATAAAAAGATTAATTTTCATTTTATGGCAACTTTAAGAAATGACATCTGAAATGAGCCCTACCCTATGTTCTGTCCATCAGCTCTCCTCTGGGTCTCAGGTATGGCTTCATGTTTCCTCAGCTGCTGAAGGAGCTCTGACTCCGCCTGACGGCTGTTTGGCAGTGTAGATGCAGCGGCAGAGGCTGCAGCAACCAGTGTTGGATTCAAAGTCTCACTAAAAAACATACAAAAAACAGACAACTGCTGCCACTTTCACTTCAGAGCTGATGCATTTTTTTTGTTAGTCAGAAATTAAAAATATAAAACTGATTAAATATATAATTAGCATAATTTATAAATCTTAATCGTATGATTATATATAGAAGTGCTGTTATCACAGGGATTTTGTCGCAGCATTACCTATTTATTTATGAATTATGCTTGTATGTATGTGTGTTCAACTCACCGCTGTTGCGAACCCTCAGCAGTAGCATGCTGGAACATGCTGTGTGCACTTTCCATGGGCTGTGGGTCGGGCCTCTCATTGATTCTTGGGATCTTTGGGGGTCTTATTTTACGTATGGTTGTGACCTCCACCTTCATTGCCCCCAGCAACTCCAAAAGACTCTCCTTCCCAGATTTAGTCTTGTCAGACTTTTTGCTGTCCTCAGGTTTAACCACAGGTTCAGTCTCTAACTGTGATGTCAACATTGCATTTGAAATTTCATTGCCCTCGTTAATTTTTGTGTTCTCCTGTCTATCACTGTTAATCTCAGCACTAGCTTCATTCTCTTCTGGTCTCTTTTTATTGTCTTCTGACAGGGATGTGGAGCTCTCTTTATTTTCACTAAAAGAGATGCTACTGGTTCCTAATGGCCTCTGGCTTGCTCTACCTGTGGCCCTGAAATAAAAAAGTCAGATGAAATTAGTGTTCATAATTAAAAAAATAAATAAACAGAATTTTAAAAAACGCTTGGTTAAACACTTTTTAAATCGCCAAATTATAAAGCTATAATTATTAATTAGTAACACATAATCAACACGGGAACAGAAAATCGCGTATGTTGATCAAGTATTATTTTATTATTATATTTGAGATATTTTAATTTGAGATTGAGATTTTGAACAGACACAAACATCAGTCAATCTGAGCAGAACTGTCACCTCTCAGTGTCTTAAATCTGTAACTTACCAGATAACAGGAACAAAACTCTCCCTCTCTTTACATTTTGTGGATGGCAGTCCTCTATTCTGGATATTAATTAATCCATTTCGGACCTGATATATATGTATTAATCTTCTGTACATGATTGCCCCTCTCAAAAGATCTCAATGTCGTCCATGCACATTTACCTGTGCAGCACAATAAACTGTCCGGCAGGCGCCTGAGACGTATAAACGTTCCGGGCGTCTTTTTTTGCGCCCAGTAAAGTGAATTTATAACTCATTTGCCACTTTTTTCTAGTGTTTAAACATCCAATGATTGTATTTGTTTTAATCAATCTGTATCAAATACATTGCTACAGGACAACTGATTCGGATTCCAACAGGAAAGGGGAAGAGCTTACAAAACTGGTCCAAGGGAGGGGTCTGCCGCTGCCGCTGTCAACCTCCATCCCTCCAGTGATGGGAAGCTCGAGTCATTTATCCGAATCGGTTCTTTAGAACAGTTCGCTTCCAAGAGGTGGTGAAAAATGATTCAGTGATTCTCATTACACCACGTTGCTCTTGACATCGTGGTGTGGCATTTTACATGCTTTAAAACGTTTTATTAATTCATTTTACGTTTTTTATTGTTTAATTAATAAGGCTGTTCACTGTAATTCCGTGTGAGAGTTTAATTAATTGTATCCACGATACATTCAACTTGATTAGCACTTACATTAATCAATATCTCTTTTTTACGTTAATACAACACTGTTTATCGACATTTTTGTCAAACAATCGTACATACATTTCCCGTACGTTTTATTTAAGCTATTTGGTTGTTAAAATAACCTCTTTTAGAGGCACTCGGAATGAGTCATGAGAACTGCGAGCAACGATTCAGTTAGCTTTATGACCGAGTCGTTATGATTTTGCTCAAACGATTCATTGACCAGATCCGACTCAATTGAACAATACGTTCACGAATCAGACATCGCTGGCTAACGTTACACTCCTTACATACGGATCCCTGACGAGAGGTCATGACTCATCTGATCGCAAATGTGTCTGTTCAGTAAGAAGCCAGCATGAATCAAACCACCTCGCTACATATTTTCGTTTTGATCGCTTTCTTGAAATAAGGTAGGCATGCTTGGTGAATTTTTATTTTACTTTTTAGATGTTCATTCTCGCTAGTGTTCAGTCTAGGTGATGCAAGTACACGTCTGTCTGTAAAGAGCATTTTTTAATGTTACTTTAGTTTGCCTGCAACGGCAGCCACATAAAAGCAAAAATATTGCATCAGAAAGGCGTAAAGATGACGAACATCGCTGTGGTTGAAGAGCATAGCGTTTGTGTGTGAGTTTTTCAACGCCACATGGTATGCATTTGTGGCTCGTGACTTAATTTCTCCAGCCGGCGACCTGAACTTTTTTGCTGTATGACACTTGAGATTCAGCTCCATTTTGTCTGCTTATTCTTGTACATAACTTTATGTACAAAGTATTAGTTATACTTCAAACCTGCTGCAACAAATCCTGAGGAGAAAGTTACACAGTAAGGGATTGTGTAGGGGTTTTACTTTCTGAGTAAATTTGCATTGTTTAAAAGTTTTACAAAGTATTCTCATGCTTTTGCACATATCTTTGAATTAGGATTTCTTGGAGCACTTGGCACATTTCACCATGGCACCACATCCGGTGGTTCAGGCAATAATAGACCTCTCTGCTGGAGCTATAGGTAACAACTTCATCTTGCATCATCTCATTTTGGAGGGTCATTCAGAAACGTTGTCCTTTGATGATAGAGTAGGATACACTTTATTTCGGCACCACTGTGTTGTAAACCCTTTCTTTTGTCAGTCCTTTCTGACCTTTGAGCTGTGAGTTTATGCTTACCTCTGTGGTTTCACAGCCTAGACCTATTGTCTCAGCAGTCCCTGCACCACACACACACACACACACACACACACACACACACACACACACACTCTCACACACACTCACTGACCCAGGGCTACATTTCCCAAAAGCATCGCAAGCCTAAGTACATCGTTGAACCTGGCACCAATGGTATCTATGATAAACTTAGCTCACAATGCTTTTGACAGACCAACCCTGGTCAGTGAGTGTGTGTATATGTATGTGATTGTGTTTGCTACTGTTTGTAGATTAGTTGTAGATCATTGCTTTGTAACTCGGATACTACGTCTCCTTTAATTTCTGTTAACACTTTATTCTGTCAAAAGTATAATGCAAAAAAAGTTTGTAACAAGAAAAACGAGCAATACGCAAACAAATGTATTTATATAATGATTACAGTCCATTTTAATTTTCATTAACAAGAGAAGAAAATCTCTCTCTCTTTCTGTTCTCCCGCTCCTCTTTCTGCTTTAGGGGGCACAGCTTGTGTATTTAGTGGTCAACCTTTGGACACGGCTAAGGTGAAAATGCAGACATTTCCCACTTTGTACAGAGGCTTTGTGCACTGCTTTGTGTCAACATACAGACAGGTCGGCCTTCGAGGGCTCTATCAAGGTACCACACCAGCCCTCATGGCCAACATCGCGGAGAACTCTGTGCTCTTCATGTGCTATGGCTTTTGCCAGGAGGTGGTGCGCTACATCTCTGGTCAGGAGAAAGGGGCTGTGCTCAGGCAAGTGTGTCACTAATGTCACATTTACATTTATGCATTTTAGCACATGTTATCCAATGTGACTTACATTGCATTGAAGTTTATCATTTCATGCATTCCCTGGAAATCGAACCCTTAACCTTGGGGTTGCTAGCGCCATGCTTTACTGTTTGAGCTACAGGAATATTATCTATTATATAGTTTCCAAAAAACAAATGCATGATGGAAGGGGTTTGCTTCTAAAATATCCTCCTTTTTTCTTTTTTGCTTGAATTGAAGTGATTCAGAGAAGGTTGATAAGGTTTTTTCCATATATAATTAATTGCAAATAAAGTTGTTTCACTGAAGTGTACATGATGTATATACGTTTTCTTTGGATATTATTTTAAATATTACAGGAATTTATTTTTCAGTTTTTTTGAGTAACTTTTTCATAAAAATGTGTATATTGTGATAAACAATATTGTTCAAAAGTTGTGGTTAGATTTTTTTTTAAGGGTTTTGAAAGTCTCTTATGCTCTTACACCAGGATGCATTTATTTGAACAAAAATATAGTTAAAAAATACTAATATTGTGAAATATTATTATGATTATTAATATTATGATATTAAATGATTTTAAAATAACATTTGTATTAGAATATATTTAAGAAAGTAATTTATTCCTGTGATGGCAAAGCTGCATTTTCAGCAGCCATTATTCTAGTCTTCAGTGTCACATGATCCTTCAGAAATCATTACTATATTGGATTGGATTGGATTGAACTTTATTGTCCAGTCTGTTTTCACAGAGAGGAAATTTTTCTTTGACACTGTAACATACATTCACTACTTAGAAATGACATCACACATCAACAACACAATTCTATAATTAAACACTGTAAGAAAGAAAAATTAAAAATATCAACAGCCATTCTATCATTTCAATTAAAATACTGTACGATTCAAGATAATCACTGCCAATGGAAAAAAAGATCTTTTATAGACATTTTTTCTAGCCAAGGGAATTTTTAGTCTACGTCCAGATGGGAGCAATTCAAAAGCAGAGTGAAGAGGATGTGTGTTATCTTTAAAAATCGCAATTGCCATTTTACCCATGAAATGATCAAACAAGCTCTGAAGTGGCTGTTGTTTTTGTCCAGTAATCTTAATTGCTTGATTAATTATTTGTGAGAGTTTGTTCTTTTGTTTTAATGTTAGATTGCCGTACCATGAAACAATATTATATGTGAGAATACTCTCTATCATTGATCGATATAACATGGTTAGGGTCTGCTGACCGATATTAAAGCTTCTCAGTTTCCTGAGGAGACCCAAGCGTTGTCGTGCTTTTTTATGAATGTACTCCACATTACTTTCAAAATTAAGTTTCTCATCTATAATTGTACCCAAATATTTAAAATTCGAGACCTGCTCTACAGTTTTTTCCTTTATAACAACTGGTTTATATTCAGATACGGTATCTACTCTTCTCAACTGATTTCTCAAACATAGCTCCTTTGTCTTTTCAATATTAAGATATAAAAAACTACTCTCAAACCAACAAATAATACTGTCAATATACTCAAAATATGAGGTGCAGTTCATTTCATGCTGATGTCATGCTAAAGAAACTTTTCTTATTATTATCATCATTTAGTTGTGCTGTTTAATATTTTTGTGGATACTGTGATACATTTTCTCAGGATCCTTTGATTAATATAAAGTTCAAAATAACATTTATTTGAAATAGAAATCCTTTGTAACATTAGAAATATCTTTCACATTTGATCGTTTAATGTGTCTTTGCTGATTAGTTTGTATTTAATTTGCATTCTTGTATTGATTTCTTTCAAAAACAACAACAAAAAAATCTTAACGTTACTGACTTAACGTTACCTAAACTCTTGAACTTTTGAATAGTGAGTGTGTGTATATATATATATATATATATATATATAGTACAGTCCAAAAGTTTGGAACCACTAAGATTTTTAATGTTTTTAAAAGAAGTTTCGTCTGCTCACCAAGGCTACGTTTAATTAAAAATACAGTAAAAACAGTAATATTGTGAAATATTATTACAATTTAAAATAACTGTGTACTATTTAAATATATTTGACAAAGTAATTTATTCCTGTGATGCAAAGCTGAATTTTCAGCATCATTACTCCAGTCTTCAGTGTCAAATGATCCTTCAGAAATCATTCTAATATGCTGATTTGCTGCTCAATAAACATTTATGATTATTTTCAATGTTGAAAACAGTTGTGTACTTTTTTTTTCAGGATTCCTTGATGAATAGAAAGTTCAAAAGAACAGCATTTATCTGAAATACAAAGCTTCTGTAGCATTATACACTACCGTTCAAAAGTTTGGGGTCAGTAAGAATTTTTTATATTTATTTTTTGAAAAGAAATTAAAGAAATTAATACTTTTATTCAGCAAGGATGCATTAAATCAACCAAAAGTGGCAGTAAAGACATTTATAATGTTACAAAAGATTAGATTTCAGATAAACACTGTTCTTTTGAACTTTCTATTCATCAAATAATCCTGAAAAAAAATATTGTACACAAATATTTTGTACAATTGTAAACAATAAATGTTTCTTGAGCAGCAGGTCAGCATATTAGAATGATTTCTGAAGGATCATGTGACACTGAAGACTGGAGTAATGATGCTGAAAATTCAGCTTTGCCATCACAGGAATAAATTACTTTGTGAAATATATTCAAATAGAAAAGTTATTTTAAATTGTAATAATATTTCACAATATTACTGTTTTTACTGTATTTTTAATTAAATAAATGTAGCCTTGGTGAGCAGATGAAACTTCTTTTAAAAACATTAAAAATCTTAGTGGTTCCAAACTTTTGGACTGTACTATATATATATATATATCTATCTATCAAAACATTTTTAATTTTCCGTGTGTTTTCATTCTGTACAGTGACATGCAGAAAGCATGTGCAGGCTCTGTGGCCTCTATCTTCTCCTCTCTGGTCTTATGCCCCACCGAGCTGGTGAAGTGCCGACTGCAGGCTATGCATGAGATGGCCATCTCTGGCAAGATCAGCCGAAGTCAGAAGTAAAGATTGAGCTTTCCTTTCCTTGGACACTGTGCACATATTTTAAATTTACATTTAAAAGCTAGTATTACTCATGATATTGTTTATCTCCTGTCTCATCATCATATCTCTCTGTTTTTCAGCACAGTTTGGTCGGTTATAAAGAACATTATGCATAGTGAGGGTCCTGCAGGGTTCTTCCAAGGTTTAACCCCCACAATTGCCCGTGAGGTGCCAGGATATTTCTGTTTCTTTGGAGCATACGAGCTCTGTCGCTCTCTCTTTGCAGAATACATGCACTGCGGCAAGGATGACATAGGTATGGAAACGGCTATAAGTTAGATATTTTACATTTTATCTTTAAAATTCCCTTAACTAAATATATTGACAACATGATGACTAACAGCATGCTTTGTTTCTCATTTATTGATTGGTCTGGTATCTTCTGCTGTGTATTTAATGAAATGGCATACCTGAGTCAGTCATTAGGAGGACAAGGACAGACATTAAGATCAGTCAGTAAACAATGAACTCTTTGTTTTAAATAGAGCTGGTCATTAACTTTACTCTGCCGATAGCGACAGAAATGTTCATCTGAAAAATCATAACACAGTGCTCTGGCTGTAGGAGTCTCTTGTTTCAGGGGAAAATGTCAGTATAATTTGGAAAAAAAAAAGTTTGGGGTCAGAAAGACTTTTAGAAAAAATCAAAAACCGTAAAAGAAAATGCCAACAGATAAACAGTTTAAATTGTAATAATATTTCACAATCTTACTGTTGGTGATATTAATGTTAAAATCTTACTGACCCCAAACTTTTGAACTGTAGTGTAGGTTCAGTGTTAGTTTTAGCTGTTCTAGTTTGCATCTCTTTGCTCATGTTTGTAATGTGCGTGGCATATATTCTGAGATGCCCATGTCTGTGTTTTGTAGGTGTAGCTCCCATTGTGTTCAGTGGAGGTTTGGGAGGAGCTTGTCTCTGGCTTGTGGTTTACCCAATGGACTGTGTTAAATCCAGGATACAGGTCATGTCAATGACAAGCAGGCAGTCTGGCTTCTTTAAGACTTTCATGCATATCTTCAGAACAGAAGGTAAGAGAACGATGTGCTGTGCTACATATTATTATGTATAAAATCACAACTATTTAAATCTGTTTTTAACGCGTTACCTGAAACCCCCATTTGACTGTGTTTTTGTCTCATTTTCAGGCGTAAGGGCTCTATATTCTGGTTTGACTCCCACAATGATCCGTACGTTTCCGGCCAACGGTGCTCTGTTTTTAGGTTATGAAGCCAGCCGCAAAATCATGATGGCACAGTTTGAGAGCTGACCCCTCATTAACAGTATACGTATATTCTCTTGTTGGGTTTTTAGCAGTTTTTAAATTAACATTCACCAGGGCCAGTTTATAGAATTTCAGTCAGCATGCCATGGTTTGTGCACATTCTCTAACACACATGAAGCTTTGCTGTATTTATTTTATATCACTTTACAACAAGGTTCTGTTTGTTGAGTTAATGCATAAGGCATCATTGAATAATAGTTTTTCAAGAATTTTTAATTTAGGTCAGTGTATAAATATAGTATGGTTTATTCAATTCATTTGTTCATACTACATTCATGTAAAAATATACAACTTGAAATGTTAATATTTTAGTATATGTAAAAATTGACATTAACAGTGTTAACAAATTGAGCTTTAGTGTTACCATTATTTCATTTTTTTTTTTTTTTTAATCATTATTAGGGTGTTTTTTTATGTGGCTAAACCTTTGTGTGATGGTCTAGAAACATTACATTTTTGGTGCTCCATTGTGCTAGTAACACTAGTCCCATCATGCCTACCATTTGCATTTGGAACCTTGTAGTCTTGCAGTCTACCTCGCTGTAACTACCTTGCCATTTTCTTAAATCTTTAATTCCTTTAGAATATACTGTTGCTATGCAATTAACTTTTAAACGCTAATAGACAAAAGGACCATTTGAGATTAAACATGAATGACTGGACTGCTAACTGACTGAGTGTAGTTTTAGGAAAACACTTTGTATTTGTATTTATTTTGTTCAGTCAAGATTTCTGTTCTTTGTATGTTTGTAAATGGTTTTGTAGTGTTTGAGATGAGGTGAGAATACCTTCAATTTAAAGTGTTTCTCTAACTTGCTTTTAAATATGATGGGGTTCAAAACAGCCTGAGACAACCTTGTGGAAATACTTGCATTTTTAAAACATAACATTTTTTGTTAAAAAAATAAAATATGTTCCTTTTTTGCTTCATTTACAGTGGTGATCAATGTAACAAAGTTGGTTAATGACCTAAAACTGGTGAATTCATTTTACATATTAACCTTTCCTTGTTTTAAATTCATAAAAAAGGGAATTCTTGTCAAATTTAAATCCCAGATGATCAGTGTGGTCTCAGACTTTGGACCCCACTGTATGTGGGTGTTTGTGTATGTCAGCCTATGCTTGTTACATTCAGTCATTCTACCAAAAGACATTTATACAGTGGACAGACCCTACATTCATCTTTCAAATCATATAAAACCAATGTACTGAGATAAGCAGTACAATATTGCAGTATTATATTTTGTGGAATATCAGTACATTTCAAAAGGTATGACTTTAAATATTCTGCTATTTGATTCAGCACTGAAAGAGTCACGCTTGTATAGTTGAAGAACCCCAACCCTCTACAAAATTGAAAAACTTTGTAAAACCAGGATTGTATTTTTTTTACATGTGTGTGTATTTGACTTATTATAAATATTTTAAGTAATTTTGAATTAACTTCATAGGTTTCTGGAGAGAATTAAATTGTGTAATTAAATTAAATGTGAATTAAAGTCACATTCCCCACATCGTGTAACAGTTTGGGTTTTATTTATTTGTAGTATGTGTATTTAATTTCTAAACTATAAAAAATACAGATAGATACAAAAGCAAATGTTATTAATGTTATGTCATTAATTAATTTTCCTTTAAAATATTATTCACTCTGGAAATCGTTATACATAAGCTTTTACTTGAAAAAAAAAAAAAAAAAAAAAACAGTATTAAACCAAAACATCAGCAATAAACATCAATATGTGACCCTGACAACACGATTAAGTGTACACAGAAAAGTACAAGTGAACCTCTATATAAATGTTTAGAGTGCATCTTCCGCAAGAGGGCGCTTGTTAACTGATTAGGGAGGCTGAATAGTAGATGTGATCTCCCTGGCATCTGGAGCAGTGAGAGCTCAGCTTACAGTGGCTAAAAAACATGGAAGAAAGTGTAAGACAATGCCAACAGACAAAAGTCTCAGTACCGCTGTTATTAAAGTAAAAGAAAAGAACATACGACCAATCAAGTTATTTAAAACAAAGACTTTAGAAGACATTCAATCCATCTGTGATTAGCTATGTTACTTGTTTTGAATGAAGTTGTGAACAGTTAAATCGTATAATTAATTGAATTAAAGATCAAATTTCTGGTATTAACAGAAAAAATATATATATAAAAAAGCATACAAATGGCTAATTCAAATGCTAATGCTGCTTAACTGAATTTAAAACATTGTAAACCTCGCTGCATCACGTTGGTAGGCTACTTGATTGTGATTGGTCAGTAGCGACATTGAGCGTTCACCGACGTCGACAGTGTATTTTATTTATTAGAATTAGATTGTGTCATAACTTTTCTTGTATTCCTCATTCACCAATCTCTTTTTGTTTCTCAAATGGAGACTCTCACCCCTTTCTCTTTCTTGCAGGTACCACAGAGGCAGCCGAAGAGGCCGTTGATCATCTGCGCGGCACAGAGGACGAGCTGCACGGCGCTGGTCACCAGCAGTGTTGAGAACAGACCCACATTAAACTCCACCACATTCTTTGGCTCAATGCAAGTTCCCCACGTGTCACGGTCCTTAAGGTAACTCTCGTTTCTGAAAGATATAGACATAACATGTTTAAACAGAAAAAAACGTGTTATTACATGCTTTACAGTGCTGATGTGTATCTCTTACCTCTCTTTAAAGGGAGTTCCCCATATAATAAGTAAATATTTACAGTATGGTCCATTGATTAGACCCATCATTGCCACTACGAAACTATAAAGGGCGCCAGCTACACCCACTGCTGCAAATAAAATGGACAGGAACATCTGAAATAGAAAATGGAGATTTTGAGAATGATTTAATTAGTGAACAAAAGTTTAGAAAATTAATTAAAGGTGCTAAAGAGGATGTTTTGTTTTATACATTTTTGCAATATTACTTGAAACTGTCTTTACTAACTGATAAAAGACTATTTATTAGGTGCACTGAAAGGAATAATATTAATATACATCATCTGTGCACGAGGTAGGGCCTTAAAAACATCAGCCAATGATCACGTAAACGATTGGCCCTCTGGCTTGTCAATCACTGCCATGACGTTCCTTGTGAGAGACGAGCGCCGCTGCGCGCTCCAGTAACTTTCCACACTCCACAGGCGCCGCATGCTATGTTTTTGTCCGGAGACAGGAGTAACAACTGCAGATTATGAGTTACCTGCGGTGAGTCCGACATAATGAATCCACGAACACGACACAGCGAATGCCGGTGATAAACACTCGTGTTCCAATACTTGTGCATGAGTTTTGGGAGGCGTTTCCTCTAAATGAGCTGTGAAGGAGGGGGGTTGTTCTTATACATGCGCTCATTTTAAAAACTCACTAACAGTCTTTGATTTCTCAGTCGACGAAAAGATCCTCTTTAGCACCTTTAATCATTCACGTTTTTGAAAGGAGTCTCTTATGCTCACCAGGGCTGCATTTATTTGATGATAAATACAGTAAAAACAAAACCCTTATTTTAAATGTTAATATTTCACAATATTTCTGTTTTTGCTGTATTTCTGATAAAATAGAGCCTTGTTGAGAATTAGAGATTCATTTCAAAAATATGAAAAATGTTATTCTTAATATTATACTTAATTGTTCCAAACTTTTGACTGGTAGTGTGAATACAGTTGGTATCTTACTTCAGCTTTTAATGATTAAAAAAATAGAGAGAAGCATACACTGCATGCAAATGATACATATTTCAAAATTCCTGATCACACAACAACATGTCTGATAACTGAACTCCTACACATCCGTCACCGTTTGATGTGGTTGTCAGCCGGTGATTCCTGTAAAACTGTTGAGGTTCTAGAAGTCACAAACTTCAAATATTTGCTAAAAGTCACAATAAGGGCACATTTTTCAAGCCACATGTCAGACTCATGAGTCACATCTTTATAGATTTTTTTTTTTTTTCACAACAGAGGAGCGCCTGTGTATTTTCAAACAGGTCTGTACTTCGGTCTGTCCAGCACATGACAAATGATGTACATCACATGTACTTAGTTACTTTATAAATACATTTATTTGTCATACTGTTTTTGGGAAGATTCTGTCCATAGCAAAAATTCTTTCTTAATTCTGACACAGTATAGGCACTGATCTCACAACACATCTAGAAACACAACACATATCTGTCCTACGTGTATATATATTATCGTAAGAGATTTTTAATTCATTTGGCCGGTAATAGATTTAAGTAAGCAACTTAAAAGGGTTGTCTGTTTTCAGTTATGGGTTGTCTCTTTGTAATGTTATTTTCATTTTAAAGGTATTTTGGGTATTTCCTGTTGTGTTTTTTGTCCTAAGTCTTAACACCTGTTTCTCATTTGTCAGTCGATCAGTTTGTAGGCCTATATACTCCTGTTTTTTCACATTGTCATTGGTCAACTCTTGTGCATATATGTGACCATTTTCTTTTCTTTTATTAGGGCTTCAATAAGGGGTGAAATTACTCATAACTCCTATTCCATTAGGTGTAGACCCAATAGTCTTATATCATTGGAATCCTTGGCTCAAGACAAAATTCATGCATCGGATTCGTGTATTTGGCATTTCTTGAAAAACCGATCGGAACCAAACCAGTGCAGCAAGATTCTCTGGAGTCTGATTGTCAATAATTATCACAAAAAAAGTTGAAACTCTGATTCACGGTCTCTAAGGCTTGCCAAAATGTTCAAAGCCACTTTTACTAAAATTACTTGTGAACAGAATGAGATATTTTCACCAAACTCTGCACACATAGAGCTCATTTTGTGTGTATGTGTGAAATGTCTAAAACTTTCACATATACACACAACATTCATATCATTTTTTTTAGATCTCATCATACTGAACAAATTTGCCTCAAGAACCACTGCTGTTAATCAAATCATTCATTAAATATTCTAGATTATGTAAAAAACCTACTTTTGCGAACTAGTCCTAGTTTTTTTGCTCAACCTTAATAAAACCAATGAATAAATAATTATATATATAAAATAATCTAATTATCAAAAAAATGTTGAACTTTACCTTTTGGATAACTATAATAGGGTTTAGAAAAGGGTGTGGCAAAATATACTAAAAAGCCTATAAATCCTAAATTAAAACTCAGAACTTCTTGATATTTGGTGAGCACATGCAACATATGATTATAAAGAAGCATGCAAACTTTTATGGAGATCAGACCATAGGTGGCGCTATAATTGCTAACAAATTAAAAAAAACCCCATATATTTCCTATGGTAAATTGCCTCTTGGCTGTAAATGGTCTTTTCCATCTATGATCCAAGTGGTTACAGGCTTGCTAATTAAAACATAATACCTTTTGTGCTTAAAGGCCTTAAAGCGCTTGAACCCCAATATTTGCTGCTCGCAGCTATATTAGATTAGGTTTGCTTAGAATAAAATCTCTGCACTTGGCTTTCTAAATGCTCTGAATATGAAAGCTTTTTTATTTTTATCCCTAAACAGATTTACTTGTACGTTTTAAGCCAGGCATGCACAATGCTGTTCCTGGAGATCTACCTACCTGCTGAGTTCAGATCCAACCCCGATCATGTCTGTAATTATCAAGTGTTCCTGAATATCTTAATTAGCTGGTTCAGTTGTGTTTGATCAGGGTTGGAGCTGAAAGTAGGTCTCGAGGAACAGGATTGGACACCCTTGTTTTAAGCTTCAATGTGGCAAATGCATCACTTCTCCTGGGCTTGTAAATGTCTAGTGGACAATTCTCTTCATAACTTGATTACTAAAGGATTGTAGATATTTATAAACTGCAGACTAAAAATAAAGAGTATTTTGGTGGCAGGGTTGCTCACTCACCCCACAGCGATTAGCACAGCAGCCCTGCTTTCCAGTCAGGTGAATGTGAAATGCTGGAATCAACACCTGGAGAATAGAGAGGGCGTCATTTGATACATTTTGGATTGACTCTAACACACAATAAATGTATTTTGTACATTTATGTTTCAAGGCCACCCTTTTCACATTTGATTTACTTTGATTCTGATTTGGTGCAACACCACTATAATACCTTATTAGGAGAATCACACTCTTTGACTCATAAAGATAGGCATTACACATTAAACATCTTTTTCTTTTTTTTATATTATGGTTTCTTATAAAATAAAGCAAACTCTTTTCTTTACTTTCCTTTTTTTTTCTTACATTCCTTTCCTAAATCAAATTAAGACTCTGCATATTCTTACAAAGGGAGCTTATTTGTAGCAAACATGTGACTGACAAGGCCCAGACTAAACGGAGAATCATATTTATACGATATACATTATCATATATACTCTCTATGATGTTTAAATAGGGGTTACATTACAATTAAACATAACCAGACTCACCATTATCCCCCCTCCAATCAGTCCTCCCATGTATTTGACCTCCTCTGTAATTTGGCTGTTCTGCGCGTACTTTACATCCCAGCCAGGAAAAAACAGCATAATATTACAGATTATGGAGATGACCGCCAATGGGTACAGACTTGTCCCGACGCAAAGCGCACATTTTCCTGTACACATGCTGCAAGATGGGTGTTAATCCTGAAGTCAAAGAATAACAGTTGTACAGTATTTAAAATCAAAAGCTCCTTGATAAAAGACCTTGACAAAAAGTTTGGTCGTTGTCTCTCTTGTACACACCCTGAAGTCGCCTGTCTGCCAGAGTGCAGTGTTTTTATAAACACTGCTGGTCATTTATTATTGAGTAAAGATAAGACCAGCCCATGGAATACAGTTCCTCTAACCCCACCCTTTTTGGAGAATCTATGACTAAATAAACGATACAATATAAAAATATATTGTTTTATGTTCTCTTGTTTTTTAGGGACTTGTGATTGTTAACATATTAACAGTTTGTACACGGCAAGCAAATCCTATTACCAAGAAATCTCTGGAATCACACAGACTTTTTTAATAAACAACAGGGGCCATATCCACAAAACATCTTAAGTTTAAAAGTAGCTCCTAATGTGCCGATATAGGAGAAACTCTTAAAAATAATGGGCATGCCAGTCCTAATTTTAGGACTCCTAAATTTTTTGAGTATTTCACAAAGCATTTCAGAGCTAAAACCAACTTTCTAAATCTTTAAAAAGTTAGGGGTAATCAAGGGGACTTCTAAGTAAGACCAAATCACAAACAATCCTAAAATGGATGTCTGCCTCAGCAATCTGGCCAAAGACACTGTACAGCATTGAGGCAATAGGTGATAGAGCCTTGGGTGCTGAATCGTTTCTTCATAAATGCAATAAATATTTATTTTTTTTTAAGATAAATTTAATCTGCGATGACATAACATAAAGGTTCATTTATGTACAGGCAAAATGCATTGAATGATGTAGAATAAAACATTGCGGTCAAGTTTAAAATAACTTCCTATTGTCTGTGCCGATAGCCTTGTGGGCAGCTCATGTGACCCATGTTCTCTCTCCCACTTCTCTTCCTGTTTACTCACATGTCCTATCATAATAAAAATGCAAAAATGGCAAAAAAATAAATCTTTGAAAAGAAAAAAAGAAAATAATATCTGATTACATGTTGCAGTTTGTTTTCACGAGTTCACACTTACAAATGATCGAATAAAGTAAATGAGTAAAATTAGTGTATTTGACGTGCTGTCCAAGGGGATTGAGGGCTCCGAGCTCGGAATTTAGCCCAGACACAGAGTACTCCTCCATATCCTCCTCTCAAGTTGATTAGATTAACCATTTGAACGTGCTCTTCCCGACCGTTGTTTATAAAACATCATTTGTCGCTTGAATTCTGCAGTCTCTCGAGATGCAGACATGTAAGAGGCTGACAACATATACTTGTTTACTTAGTGACATTTAGCCTACATTTTAAAATCTTTATTTGAATATGGCAACGATTTTTGTTTTAAAATCTTTATTTGAATATGACAACATGATACCTCGTTCTACAGTATTTCTATGATGACAGAGACCCCTGCCCTATCAGCTGAATCACTGTGTGCATTGTTAGTAAGTCTGTTGCTATCATTCATAGCAACGAGGTCAACCCCGCCCTTACTCGTAGCTTAAGACTTCTCTCTGTTCCTTAGTAAAAGTTGGTTTCAGCAGCTTTGCGAATAGGTTTTAAGAGAAAACTCTTAACTAAGAACTTTTACTGCTATTTAGGAGAATGAAATGTTTTGTGAATACGGCTCTGGACCTTATAGCTTTTAAAACAACCATCATCAAACATTAAAAACTACAGTCTATGACCCATTTATACAAATTTATGTTTATAACATAATATATATGTTTTATATGCATTTTATTAAATTTTTGTGGAGATTCAGAAATGTCACTCTGGTTGTCATAACACATATAAACAGTACATAATCATTCAGTTGCAGCCAGAGGCAGGTCTGACATGAAAGAAATTATGAACTGCGGGAAATATGTATGTGGGATGTATTCACTTGACTAAATTATGTTTGAAAAGGGTGCTATAAACCAAATGCACTGTGGGACTTTGGACTGTCTGCGTACTGAGAGAAAAACACCTTGACAATGACGCTGTAAAACAAATAATGTTATCTAAAAGACCATCAATGTCAGTATAAAAGAGGAATTATTAAACGACAGTTGCCTCCCAGCCTATATGTATTAATAACATGTACTCATTCTGCTGTTGTAACTGGTTTATTTCACTCAAGAAAGTTCCCACGCTTTTGAACATTTTGTGTTAGCATTTCCATTAAAGGAGTAGAACAAATTTCTAATGACTGAGAATAAACAGATTTTGTTTGTCACACAGTATGAGTTAGTTTTTGATGTTCGGCAGAGTTTATGTTTGAGAAGAGGTGCTGTCATAGTTTATGGAAACACTACAAGAACACATCTCTCCTTTAAAGGCTTTTCCTGTTTGCGTAACCCCTAACCCCAGCAAACTAAAACATACCGACTGACACACCCTTTTAGGGAAACCATGGACAAAAAGATTGCGGCAATCTTTCATTAAAAGTATCAAACCATTGTAAAATCACATATAATGTCAATGTCACAAAATATTTATTTGGAAAGTGTTTTAAATGAAACAATAAAATTCCAAAGCACTCACATGGTTAAGCATAAAAAGCCTTTAATAAATTGATCTAAGTCATTAAAACATTAAAAAGTGTTGATCAAGGCGTTTTGGCTTGACACGGCCTTCTTCAGGATGCACATCCCTTCATGCAAGCATTCTTTAAACTAATAGCAATAAGTGGATCATCAAAACAGCTGGGTGTGGCTATAACTACATAAATCATTATAGTAAATTCCAATGCAAAAATAAAAAATAAAATGTTGGTTCATCTGATATTTTCCTCTCATGTATCCATTGAGTGATAGTGGCTACGTGTTTATACCCATGTAGCATAGTGACTTGTTTTGGAGTGTTTTAAATAGTTTACTTAGATCAGTAAAAGAATAACACATATCTTTTGTGTTAAATGAATATGAACCAGTATCAGATTATAAAGTCCTCTTATCTTGGCATCTTATCTCAGTATTCGTTCATGATTTAATTTTTAACGTGAATGATTTAATTTCTTCCATTGTCTCAAACACAATTCACACAAATTTGCTCAATCGGATTAGCATGACAGGATAACGATCATCAATATCCTCAGTTTCCCCTCATACTTAGCTTGTATAGTTGTCAGTTCAGAAAATAAAAACAATTCCTTTGTTTATGCTTCAGTACTTAATTTGCATGCACCAAAAATCATCAACTGAAACTTGTGAGAATAAGCAAAGCATTAAAAGAGGTTTTAAAACAAAACAAAAATACATACATAAATAAATAATTAAATACACATAATTATATAGAAATTAATTTTCTAATAATAAATCTATTTACAGCATCATAAAAAGTTAATAGGAAGGCAACACAAGCCAAACATAAACATCTCCCATGAGAAATTTACTGATTACATGTTTAGCATGATAGGCATGATTAGTGGCTCATACTGTGTGTTATTTTTAGGGGAATAAATTGTAATATAGCTGTAGTTACAGTGCAGTGACAAATTGAAAATAATGTAAATTGCCCCTTACCTGGGCCATTAAGCCTCCTGTTTTTTTTATAGAATGTATAAAATACATCTGATATCATTTGTTTTTAAAGTATCGTTCATATAATATTACTACTAAGAATTTTACATGTATACTATTTTATTTATATAATGTCAACTTAGTACCCTCAAATTGAATAAAGTATGGTGACAGAAAAGTCCATATTTAAAAAGACATCTATTTACATGTATATGCACTTCATTTATATGACTATAAATTCAGATTGGACTATTCTACTCAGTTATTGTTAAGGTCGAGTAGTAAAGATGTTTGAAATTCAACTGTATTAATATTATGTTTTTTTTTTTTTTGTTTTTTTTTTATTTAAATAATACCAAAAATATGACCATGGACCACAAAAGCAGTCATTAGGGTAAATTGTTTTTTAAAATTGAGATTTATTCATCATCTGAAATCTGAATAAATAACCTTTCCATTGATGTATGGTTTGTTAGGATAGGACAATATTTGGCTGCAATTTTGGATGCAACTACAGTAGTCTACATTTGAAGTGGATCAAAACCTTTCATCAAAGTTGTCCTAAAACCTTCTTAGGACAACTTAGTTCTTAGGACAACTTTGATGAACTTTTTTGATCCACTTCAAATGTTGACTACTGTATTTGAAAATCTGGAATCTGAGGGTGCAAAAAATAAATAAATAAAAATATTGAAAAAATAGCCTTTAAAGTTGTCGAAATTAAGTCCTTAGCAGCACATATTACTACTAAATACATTTTTGATATATTTAAGGTAGGAAATTTACAAAATATCTTTATGGAACATGATCTTTACTTAATATACTAATGAAAAGAAAAATAAATCATTTTGATCCATACAATCGTATTGTTGGTATTTCCACAAATATACCCAACTTCTGACTGGTTTTTTGGTCCAGGGTCACAAATAATGTGAAATGTATTTGGTGAAGAAAATGTAGGCCTATGTGCTTTGTTGTTTGATTGAGAACTCTCAGAAATGAAGAGACAATTTCCCCAAGAGAGCACTTGTTAGCTGATTGGTGTATTTGAATCGATTTAAATGCGGCCGCTTTAGATTTTTGCTGAATTCGGAACGGAATACTAGCATACTGCTCTTATTTTATTTATTTTTTTACCATATCTTTCTACGGCAGGAATAAAAAGAGAAGAATGCTAGTATGCGACATTTGTCTGTATGTCTGAGCCGCGAGCGCCCCCTGTACGAACACAGTTTTCCAGTGCTGCTGGTCTGGCGCGGCGTACTGATGCCAAAAACATGGAGTTGCGGAAAAACAAAAACTATTTTGTGAACTAAACAGGCTTTGATTATTAAATAATTTAACTTCGTTAACACATTTCCAGGAAAATGCTCTCCATTCGGGTGCTTTAAAAACAGCATAAGCTAACTGCCGTACATGTATATGATCTCTAACCCCAGAGACATGCACGCCCCTCTAAAACTTAACATCATTGGTGAGGCTTGCTTTACCGTCAATTTACCATCATTTGTTATGAATGGCCATTAGTTTTAAAAAAGATTTAGCTTAGACGTTATAAACGACGACAAAAAAGTCACGTATTTTAGACGACTAGTTTAGCCTTGTAAAAGGAAGTTGCCAATGTATTTAATTCACTGATTATTGTCCGTGCTGAAGATCTGGGTCGGGATACGATAAACGACCACTGACAGGACTACATGAACTATGGACACGTCTGACCAAGGGACGATGCCTCCGTTGAAAGATTTTTTGTTAACTTTCTTCATGCCAGAAAAATGTTATGACCACTTTTTCATTTACTTCAATTTTATGCACGGTAAGCTTTTTTCTCGTATAAACTTGTGAAAATGTCAGTGAATGTATCCATATATTTATTTTTCAGTGAATATATGTCCTGATTTGTGAAAACATATCCTAAACAAAAGCATTTTACTGTTATGTTATCGTAATAGCATTATTACTGCATCACACAGATGACTTGTTGTAATGATGTTAATGTGTGTGTGCACATATGACAGATGTTCATGTAGACATGATATTTATTTACTGTGTGTATTGATCTCTAGTACCTTGTCTGAAGATTGTCCTGAGTAAGACTATGGGAATATTTATTTTGATGGGAATTGTTATTGGTAAGTAGTAGTCTATTTAATATCCTCCAAAGTTGAAAAAATATTGACACTGTGTTTTATAGTATGTGTTTATCAACTTATTCCCTGGGTTATTATAGTTAAATAAAACTAAAGCCATAAAAAAACTCTTCTGTCACTTGAAAAACAAACCTTTACTAAAAATAAAATAAAATACAAAAAAAAAAAAAACCTTTCTTTTTTTAAATTTAAGCTAGTTTCCAAGGTAACTTTTCTCATTTTAGTTTAATAAAATCAGAAGAAAAGAAAAAAACAATAATAAAAACTATATTGGAAAACTAAAAAAAAATGTAAACTTTAACTAAAATGAAAACAGAAAATATGAAAATGAAAACTAATTCAAAATAATAATAAAATAACACTGCTTCTTTGCACAGCTCCACTGCCTCAGATCTGCAAAGTCCTTTGGTCTGGAAGTTCTAATGGACTGTGTCTTGCATCTGTTTTTCTGGAGATGTTGGCCATCTCTACTCATGCAGCTTTCTGCTACACTCAAAACTTTCCCATTGGGTAAAACAGCTTTTGCCTTAATGTCAAAAGTTTACATATACTGTAGAGAGGAATGTGCTAAGTGTCATGCTTAGACATGCATATGTGTGTGTGTGTGTGTGTGTGTGTGTGTGTGTGTGTGTGTGTGTGTGTGTGTGTGTGTGTGTATGCAGAGCCTGGGGGGAAAGTTTGTTTGCATTGATCCAGATTGCTGTCCTGGCATTGCTCATCCAGCACTACCGAGGGAAAACCATAAAAGGTTAGAAAAAGAAGGCTTAAACCATATGGAGAGAATGTCCTTCTTCATAATCTAATGTGTGTTTTGGTTCTTCATGCAGGTATATATTTTCTTGCTCTATACTGTGGCTTTATGTTCCTGCTGGCCTCACCTTTGACCCCTGTGTCAGTGGTTTGGACACTGCATGATTGGAATGTGCTGTTGGTTGTTGCTGGAAGGGTAAGACAGGACTTTGTTCAACCCCCCACCCCAAAAATCTGCATGTGTAAAAAATTTTTTAATAAAAACAAACAAGAACATTTTTTTGTGTATTTTATGTTATTTGTGTTTCAGTTTTTCCAGGCAGGCAGTAACTTTAAATGTGGACACACAGGACAGCTTTCTGCACTCTCTGTTTTCCTGGACTTTCTCGGCTCTCTGGGGCGTACCTTCAGTTCCCTGCAGGTGCAAACTCACACACACACACACACACACACATGTACATGTACTGGTTCAGGGCAGATATTGTACTCATGTAAGGGAGACTAGGGTTGGTTGTCAAACAGGGATATTGTTTCAAGGTCTATATCTCAGTAACTGGTTTTGAGTTAAATGTCCTATTACACAAATGTTTGTGAGATAAATGTTTTATCTAGCAGTGGTTTTATATGATGGCTTTCAAAAACAAAGTCAAATACACCATATTGCCAAAAGTTTTGGGACGCCTGCCTTTATGTGCACATGAACTTTATTGACATCCCATTCCTAATCTGTAGGGTTTAATATGGAGTTGGCCCACCCTTTGCAGCTATAACAGCTTCAACTCTTCTGGGAATGCTTTCCACAAGGTTTAGGAGTGTGTTTATGGAAATTTTTGTCCATTCTTCTAGAAGCACATTTGTGAGGTCAGGTAGTGATGTTGGCGAGAAGGCCTGGCTCACAATCTCCGCTCTAATTCATCCCAAAGGTGTTCTATCGGGTTGAGGTCAGGACTCTGTGCAGGCCAGTCAAGTTCCTCCACACCAAACTCGCTCATCCATGTCTTTATGGACTTGCTTTGTGCACTGGTGCGCAGTCATGTTGGAACAGGAAGGGGCCATCCCCAAACTGTTCCCACAAAGTTGGGAGCATGAAATTGTCCAAAATGTCTTGGTATGCTGAAGCATTAAGAGTTCCTTTCACTGGAACTAAGGGTTCAAGCCCAACCCCTGAAAAACAACCCCACACCGTAATCCCCCCTCCACCAAACTTTACACTTGGCACAATGCAGTCAGGCAAGTACTGTTCTCCTGCAACTGCTAAACCCAGACGCGTCCATCAGATTGCCAGACAGAGAAGCGTGATTGGTCACTCCAGAGAACACGTCTCCACTGCTCTAGAGTCCAGTGGTGGCGTGCTTTACACCACTGTATCCGACGCTTTGCATTGCACTTGGTGATGTAAGGCTTGGATGCAGCTGCTCGGCCATGGAAACCCATTCCATTAAGATCTCTACATGCTGTTCTTGAGCTAATCTGAAGGCCACAAGAAGTTTGGAGGTCTGTAGCTATTGACTGCAGAAAGTTGATGACTTCTGCTCACTGTGCGCCTCAGCATGCGCTGACCCCGCTCTGTGATTTTACGTGGCCTACCACTGCTTGGCTGAGTTGATGTTGTTCCCAATTGCTTCCACTTTTCCACTTTTATGATACCACTAACAGTTGACTGTGGAATATTTAGTAGGCAATTTCAGGAATGGACTTGTTGCACAGGTGGCAACCTATCACGGTACCATGCTTGAATTCACCGAGCTCCTGAGAGCGACTTATTCTTTCACAGATGTTTGTAGAAGCAGTCTGCATGCCTAGGTGCTTGATTTTATACCTGTGGCCATGGAAATGATTGGAACACTTGAATTAAATGATTTGGAGGGGTGTCCCAATACTTTTGGCAATAAAGTGTACCTGAAACTCCTTTTAAATTATAATTTTTGTGAATTCTGTCCTACAAACTAAAGTTTTAATGTCATAGTATTTTTGCTATGGCTGTTGATCACACTGGCATACATTAGGATAGTGGCCAACTATGTAAAGATTTCTCAGGTCAGTCAAGCTGTCACAATTTTATACATTTTTAAAATTATAAATATTTTATATTTATTTAAATAAAATATATTTATTTAAATAATACAATTCTAAACAAATGTGCAGTTGATTAATAATGATACGTATTGATAAAAAAGGTTTGTTATTGTACAACCCCATTTCCAGAAAAGTTTTGTGAAATGCAATAAAATCAAGAATCTGTGATTTGTTAATTCTCTTGAACCTTCATTTAACTGACAAAAGTACAAAGAAAATTTTTCCAATGTTTTCGCTGATCAACTTAATTGTATTTTGTAAATATAAATCAATTTTGATTAAGATGGCTGCAACGCACTCCAAAAACGTTGGGAAAGAGGAAAAATAAAATTGAAACGATTCTATGATATCCAACATAAACAGTTTTGAAACAGTCCACAATAAGTAGGTGAATTGGTAATAGGTGAGAGTATCGTGTTTGGGTATAAAAGGAGCATACATCAAAGGCTCAGGCTCAAGCACTTTGTGCCAAATTTCATGAGAGAATTTTCAAACAATTAAAAAATCACATTTCTCAATGCTTGATTAGAGTTAGTTAGCGTTAGAGTATACTTTATTGTCCTTTTCAGGAAATTTGTTTTGGACTCAAAGCTGCAAAAATGCACAATCATACACACACAACACACAATAAACAATATAAAAAAAAGAGTTCCACTGTAAGAACTTGTGCTGTAGGTCAGTGTTTAATTAACTATCTTTTTTTTTTCTGGGCAATAATAGTACAAATGTTTATAGCTTTTTTTAATCCAAGACTTTAAGATATTTTCCTGTACAGAAAATACATGTATTTATTTAAATATTTACTGTAGTAAAATGTGTGACAACTAGCTCTGGTCTTCATATTCATATTAGTATGTTAATATTACCCATTATTATTATGATATCTCTTTTCATATTTATAATCTCTCTCTCTTTCTGAAGGTCACAGGCCTTTCTCTCTCAAGTCAGATGCATGCACTGGCCTGTTGTGGCAGTGGGGTGATGTTAGCACAGATCCTGATGTACTGGAATAAATGCATGACAAACCGTGAGAAAGAAGGGCAAGTGCAGAAAGACAAAGCTGAATAAAAGAGGTAAAATGATCTCTGCTTGTATGCAGAATGTATCCTGTGTGTTTAAGAGTGCTAATTCACTGAATGTCCCCAAAATCATTGTGAAATCTCATTTCTATCTCCATTAAACCTCTTGTCATGTAGCAGTATCATATGCATGTCAAAACCTGCTAGTGAATAGTGAAGTCAAGTTGATTTTTTTTTCTTTCTATTTTTTTCTATTTATAGAGCAAAGGAAAGAGGTTTCAGCTGTTCGGACTATCGACGTGATTTTGAGCCCCATTCTGTTGGTAATCAAATGAATTGTATGTGTTTTAGTAATGGCTTTATTATACAAACCATCTTCATATCAGTAGTGTTATCAAATCTAAATTGGGTAAATTCAGCAAAAGCTGAATATTTTTCTGACGTGAACAGTACTAATTTGATTTGCTTGGGTAAATTCTGCACTAATTCAGTTAATGCTGGGAGCAGATGTGATAAATCTGTTGGATCATCTGATCCATCTCTGTATAAAAGTGAACAAGCAAAAAAGACAAACTTTGAATGCTTTAGAAGCCAAAATTTGAATGCTTAATTCTCAAGTCAGCCTCTGTGTGGCAGTAGTAACGAACTCAAGTGAGCTTGTGAAGATTGCAAAAGGCACCACCAGGAGGCAGAAGAGTAGTTTTTACTCTTTTTATTGCGAATTATTGAGTTTCTACTTTCATGCATTCTCTAGTATTGTGAATATATGTTGTTTCTTATTTTTTTCTGTTTGTTACTTGGTCAGATATATTCTGACTTGTCTCAGAATGTGCTTTTGCACTCCTGGAAAAAGAGGTTGTGAATCATCCAAAATCTCATGAAATGTTTATATTTTCAGTCTTAAGATGTAATTTTCAGACATGTTTTTCTGTAATAAATAATGTTGTTTCCTTTTACATAATCAGTTTTTTTTTCTCATATTGGATGAAAGTATCTTGGGGATTAGTAGTGAAGTCAACAAGTAGTTTAAAGGTATTGAAATGACAGACAGCATGTCCCCCGGTGTTGCTTAGGCGCTGTGTTGACGCTGTGGTGTGGTTTGTTTGTTGGGTCTGGTTGTGTAGTCTTGGCTCTGTCTGCTTTGTGGGAGGTCTTCTCTGCGGGGCTGTGTGTGTTTCCGGAGCAATGAAAACTCGCTGAAACATGAGTCATAAAGCGTCTGTGCATGCGTGTGGTTCGCTCCTTATCTACCTGTCTGACAGACCTCAATCTACCATCATAATGATCTAATCTCTGTCTGTGTGGAAACACCACACTGTGCGTGTGTTTGTTTGCCCTGCCCGTGTGGGTCTGAAAGAATCGTGTGTGTTTGTGTGTGAGGACTTATGTGATTTACTTATGTATTCCATCCTTACAATTTTTCCATGTGTTTTTCCATGAGTTTTAGAGATTTTGATTGTGTATCTGTATTATCGGATCACTTTGATGTGTGTTGTTTGGTTGTGTCTGATAAGCAGCCCATTGATGCAATTCTTTCATAGATCTTAAGAATGTGCTCTTGGTGTTTGGTGAGTATTTCTATCTGTGTGGGCCACACTCGAGTGGCTGATGATAAAGATCCGACTGTAGATAGTAATTCACGGTGCTCTGAAATTTGGACAAACACGAACGATTAAAAATTCTGAATGAGTGCAGATGATGTAAACCTCATTTAGATAGGGGTGTTTCTTCAATTTCAGGAACTTTTATGTGCCAGGGATATATATATATATATATATATATATATATATATATATATATATATATATATATATATATATGTGTGTATGTATATATATATATATATAAATTACAATGTACAGATTTCGATTCATTTTCTTTCTGAAGTTTTCCTTTAACATTTAAATTAAAATTTTGAATTTGGGTAACACTTTATAGTGCCGTAGTTACATGTTACTACATGTCCTTACTATAGTAATAACAGTAAATTATGCATAATTACATATAACTAACCATAATCCAAAACTCTATAGTAAGTACATGTAGTTAATTAATAGTATTTATTTGGGTAAGTACTGAGTAATTATAAAATTATTAATTTTTATATATATATGTATGTGTATATATATATATATATACACACAAAAAGCAAAATACATCCATTTCAAAAATTAAAGTTTTTTTTCAGAAGTTATTATACATGTTTACCAAAAGTATGAAAGAAAAGCTTGGGAAAAAATTAAATAAGAGACATGATGTGCAGATTATTATGTTTAATTTTCAATCTGTAATTTTGATATTTTGTAAAATGTGTGAAAGGAATAAATTAATTGTGTGTATTTGGGTGCTAGTAAAATACTAGCTATGAAATTAGACTTGGCAAGATAAAGGAATGAGACATTTTAATCCAACAATTTCCATCACCTGTTATTTTCATTATGGCAGATGAGGCTGTGGTTGAAATGTTCATGAATTTGAGGAAAAATTCCCCTGTGATGTATGTATGAACACTGTTGGACATTGTTAGTAGACAATTCTAATGAACTATTGAGAGTGTAAAAAGTGTTTAAAAGTTTAGTGTGTAGGTCCACATGGCCAAAAGTGCTCCAAGTTGATGCAGTCATTTTGAGTAAAGTGGAAAAACACTCCTTCAGAATCAGCATTGCTATGTGTCTGTCTTTCTCTCTCTCTCTTTGTCTTTCTCTCTGTCTCTCTTCATCCTCCATGCAAGAGCAGCTGCAGTGGATCAATACTCCAATCTGAGTGTTGAAATCCCTCTGCAGTTCAGTGCAGCATGTCAAAACACTCTCCTTCTCTCCAGTTTTTCCTGTGAGCTGACAAAAAGTTGGCAAAAAAGTTGCTTACCAAAAATAGTATCCTGACTGAAAAAAATGAAATGACATTGCTTACATGCTCACACAAAATATGTCTGTGAGAGAAAGATGAAGAAAGAGATAGAAATGAAAGGTGTAGAAAGGTCATCTGTCACCCATCATACCTGCAACGGTTCTTGGAATTTTTGTCCGTCTGGCCAGGCTGGATTCACAGAGAATTAGTGATAGGGTTAGTTAAAGTTAGAGTTAGAGTTAGAGTAGGGTATACTTTTTGTCCTTTTCAGGAAATTTGTTTTGAACTCAAAGCTGCAGTGGTATACAACAGACGACAAAACAATAATAATAAAATAAAATAAGATATAATAATGTGTTTCCTGCTTAAGATAATGTGTTTCCTACCTAAAGATAGGAATGTGTTTCCTATACTTAAAGTTGGGTAGAACTCAGTAATAGAATTGAAATCAAGTTTATCAAGCAGCTTCTTGAAACTTTAGCAAACTTGTTCATCCATGCTTTATTAAACTCTCTCTAGCAAACAAAAACACTTTATCACCTGCCAGTATAATCTTTTATATAGTTTTATGGTATTTCTTCTTTGCATTTTTTAAATACAGTGAAATAATGTTATTATTTTTTATTTTCTGTATTTAAAGAAATTATTAGGGCTAATCTTTAGTCGACGAGAAGAAGCTTAGTCTACCAAAACTGGTATTAGTCGGTAAGTCACAGAAAAAAAAAAAAAAACTCCACAGGAAGTGGCAAAATCATACAGTCTGTGACGGACAGATTGTTAACAGGCATGAAATTCAAACATTCATCTAGCTCAAATATGGTTTATCACTTGAAACATGTAAGAAGTAGCAACTTTATAAGTCCGTTCGCTCTAACATTAACTTAGATAAATGTGGGCTATTATTTGCCTTTTTTCCAAGTGTTTGCGTAAAGAGCGCTCTTACTGCATGACATGGAGGCGCCGAAGCGATCACTTGCATTTAACTTAAAATACTCCATTATTTTTGTTCATACAGAGAAGAATAATCCAACATTCGAAACTGCAAATGGATTTTTTTTATTTCTGTAAACTCACAATAATAACAAAACGTTGTGCTTTTGCAAAAATAATGAAAACACAGGATGAGCTTTCTGCTGTCTCAGTATCGAGTGAACTTGAGCTCTTCACAAAAATGAACTTTAAGGCCGTGTGTCCACCAGAGGGTTTTTTCCAGCTGCTAGCGTACTTTTTCAATTGTTTTCAATGGGAGCGCCGCATTTTTTAAACGCCAGGAGCATAACGAGCCACTGAGCGTCTTTTTTACGCTCAAGCACTGAGAGCTCGGCGTTTTTTACTGTTTTTTTCACCTCGAGTTGAAGAATGTTCAACATTTGTGAGGTTCAGGCAGTGATGTTGGCGAGAAGCCTGGCTCACAGTCTCCACTCTAAAACTCAGCAAATACTTGCCTCACAAACAATATATCTATGGAAAACTTAAATTGTCTACTTTAAAATTAACCAATTAAAATCTAAAACATTCTCAGATTATGTAATCCGTATGAAATTTATAGGTGCGTCCACTACTGCGGAGATGATGAGTCAGCATCATCGACTGCTGCCGAAAACACAGAAAACACTAGTTTATCAATAATTTGTTAAAGGGTTAGTTCAGCCAAAAATCAAAATAATGTCATTTATTACTCATGTTATTCTACACCCATAAGGCCTTCATTCATCTTCGGAACACAAGTTAAGATATTTTTGATGAAATCGGGTGGCTCAGTGAGGTCTGCATTCACAGCAATTCATGTGAGTTCAGTAGTTCTACCTAAATATTATAAATTGATGAGAATATTTTTGTGCACCAATAAAACAAAATAAGGACTTTTCAACAATATATATATTGATGGGCCGATTTCAAAACACTGCTTCGGAGCTTTGTGAATTGAATCAGTGACTCGGAGAGCCAAAGTCACGTGATTTCAGCAGTTTAGCCGTTTGATAGGAGATTCGAGTTACTGATTCGATTCATAAAGCTCCGAAGCAGTGTTTTGAAATCGGCCCATCACTATATTGTTGAAAAGTCCTTATTTTGTTTTATTGGTGCACAAAAAGTATTATCGTCGCTCTATAATATTAAAGGGTTAGTTCACCCAAAAATGAAAAGTCTGTCATTTATCACTTACCCTCATGGCGTTCCACACCCGTAAGACCTTCGTTAATCTTTGGAACACAAATTAAGATATTTTAGTTGAAATCCAATGGCTCATAGGGAGCAATGACACTTCCTCTCTCAAGATCCATAAAGGTACTAAAAATATATTTAAATCGGTTCATGTGAGTACAGTGGCTCAATATTAATATTATAAAGTGACAAGAATAATTTGGTGCGCCAAAAAAACAAAATAACGACTTTAGTGATGGCCGATTTCAAAACACTGCTTCAGGAAGATTCGGAGCACAGTGAATCAGTGTATCGAATCTGCTGTTCGGAGCGCCAAAGTCACGTGATTTCAGCCGTTGGCAGTTTGACACACGATCTGAATCATGATTCTATACACTGATTCAAATCGGCCATCACTAAATAAGTCGTTATTTTTGTTTTTTTTGGCGCACCAAAAATATTCTCTTCGTTTTATAATATTAATATTGAACCACTGTACTCACATAAACTGATTTAAATGTTTTTAGTACCTTTATGGATCTTGAGAGAGGAAGTGTCATTGCTGTGAATGCAGGCCTCACTGAGCCATCGGATTTAATCAACAATATCTTAATTTGTGTTAAGATGAATGAAGGTCTTACGGGTGTAGAACGACATGAAGGTGAGTAATAAATGACATTATTTTCATTTTGGGGTGAACTAACCCTTTAAAACATTCAGATTATATCCTTCTGTTTTTTTCACACCAGATTCATAATCATTACATTCGCTGGTGTGCTGTGGCAAGCTTTATGCGTGCGCTGAATCTATGTATTAAAGGCGATTAAAGGCTCATTATAATAATGATTTATATGGTTTATTAGTCTAAACACAAGTAGTCGACTAATCGCTTAAATGAACGACTACTAGTTGACTAGAAAAATCTTTAGTAGAGGGCAGCCCTAGAAATTGTAGGGATGTCAATATGATAATAATTCTCTTAATTGTAAGGCCCATTCACACCAAGAATGATAACAATAACAATATCTATATTAGCTTTCACTTCAGAGGATGATATCGTTCTGTTTATTCTAAGCACAGGCTGCAGGTTTGTCGTCTGCCACTTTAAATGTTAAGCTCTTTGATGGATTCTGATTGGCTGTCAATGATTTTATCATTCATCAGATGTAAAAAATTATTCTGAAAGTGGTTCGAATAACGTTGTTTTGTGCCGTTATCGTTATCTGCTGTTGTAGTTATGGTTTATATTTATAACAGTTTTAAAACAATATCGTTATCGTTATAAGCTGTATCCCAATTCAGAGGCTGCATCCTTCGAAGGACTTTGACTTCAAAGGCTGCAAAATTCGGACCAAGCTTTAAATTTGACGGTCTAGCCTACAGAGGATTGTGTGACAGCTGCCGTTGACAAATGGCAGTAATGTTTATATTGGACTTTTTTGAAAGTTGCTTCTCATTTCTTAATTGTGCATCCTCATGCCCTTCCCTCGCTCCCTCCCTTTCCTTGCATCTTAGCTCCAACCCCTTATGATGCAAGGGAAGGATACACCTGGGTATCCTGGCTCATGACTCCTCAGGAAGCTTCTTCACTCCTCATTCCTCATCTACTCGCATTGCTTTTTCTAATTGAGATGTCCTTCAGGATGGCTGAGTTCGATTGGTTTCCGGGAAGCGGGTTGAGTACATTGGAGTGAGGAAATGAGAAACATCCCATCTGTTGTATCCTTCATTTCACGGAAAACAAAGGACACATTTTGAGGCTGAATTTGAAGGAGCCTTCAAATTAGGACAGCGTTGTGACGCAAACGGCATTCAAATGCAGCCTTCGAAGGATGCAGCCTCTGAATTGGGACACAGCTATAGTTATCATCCTTGGTGTGAACTAGCCTTAATGGCTGATATTAAAGTTTTAAACATTTTTGTCTAAATGAAGTTAAAAAAAAAGAAAAGAAAAAGCTAACACCAATCATTTTGCAAGTGAATTTCGGCATTGCAACGTTGTGATCTATACAGTATGAAAAATGGAAATTCATTTTAAGGTTTGGGTAAAGATTACATTTAACAGTGTTATTAAGGTAATTTAAATGTAAAAGCAGAGGAAATGAGCATACACAATTAAATATACAATATGAACTAATACTGATCAATTAAAAAATCACTTCCTATTTAAGTCAAGATCAAGTCAAATTTACAGAATAGAATAGCAGAATAGCCATGTGTGGTATATTTTATTTATATGGTATATTTGAATATTGATCTATTTTTAAGTTTGTAGTTTTATAAATGCCCAGAAATGGAAAAAGGTGAGCTGATAATAGATCAGGACTTGTGTCTGATTATAACTTAAATGACTGATGCTCAAGAGCAAAGTTGAAATTAATTTATCTTTCTGGTGACACTAACATACGTGTGCTGTTTGATGTTAGTTAAGACACCTGTGACGATATTCTGCTCATTTGTTTTTCGTCAGTTTCGTTGTTTTCTTGCACAATCCTTCGATGGCAAATGTTTGTTATATCACTCTCCCACGAACAAGCACCACACCTTCAATCTGACTTCTGCACAGACAAACCTGCACTACTTCTCTCTCTCTCTTTTTTTTTTTTTTTTGTTTGAGCATGTAAGTCAACCATAATAATGTTCTAGGTGGCATTCAAGCAGCAGTGCCTAAGTATGCAGTTGGTCCTGCTTTCTGTTGTAGCTCTGAACTGGAGCATAGCAACTGTGTCTCGTTGAGCCACAAAACACACATATACACCCAAACTTTAGACCCTCGCTGGTTAAATACTGTACCTGGTAACTTCTTCATGCTTTTACATATTTGCCGTACATCACTTAGTAAACTTAGTACTCTGCCAAAAGCAAAACACATTTTGTGAAAATTGAGGTATAATTGAAAAGTCTCGCTGTCCTGTGACAAACAGACTCAACATTGTTTATCTATTTGTGTGTGTGTGTGTGTGTGTGTGTGTGTGTGTGTGTGTGTGTGTGTGTGTGTGTGTCTGCAGAATGTATTCGTGGTCCATCAGAAATTAGAGTTATACACAGGTGGTCAATGTTTGGGATAATTAAGATAATAAAGATTGCTCACCATAGCTGAATTTATTTGATACAGTAAAACTGTAATATTGTGAAATATTATTACATTTTAAAATGGATCTTATTGTTATCAATGTTGAAAACATTGCTGCTCAATATTTTGGTGGAAATTATGATTAATCTTTTCAGGATTTTTTTCTTTTTTTTTGATAAATAGAAAGTTAAAAAAACAGCAATAATTTGAAATAGAAATATTTTATAACATTATACATTATAGATGTCTTTACTGTCACTGTCGTATACTGTCACAATTGAATACATCTTTGTTGAATAGAATTATTTTTTTAAATGGTACATGAAAATGATAGTGTATCATAGTTTCCACAAAAATATTAAGCAATAAGGATCATGTGATGCTGAACTAGAGTAATGGCTGTTAAAAAGTTTTAAATATATATTCAATTATAAAACAGTTATTTCAAATTGTAATAATATTTCACAATATTGCTGTCTGTAATTTTATCAAATAAATGCAGTCTTTGTGAGCATAAGACTTCTTTCAAAAACATTTAAAAACTGAATTATTCCAAATTATGACTGCCATTGTAAATATGTTTAAACCATTATTAAATTAAGATTATCACATCAGTTTGTGAACTTAAATGCATAAATTAATAGTTTATTTTGTGTGTATGTATGAAAAGTTTCTCAAATTGTCTGAGTGAGTCCATGGGCATTTAAATGTTCAACTGGAATTGTGGAGTCTGTTCCTTCCCCTTCCCCTCTCTCTCTTTCTCTCTGGTGGGTGTGGGGTTGAGTTTTGGGGTTAGTTTGGGGGATTGCTGTTGCTTTGGGAACAACCTGTGGAAGCCTCTGTTTGTTGCTAGGAGATTTTATGCTTTCAACAAGAAAATCTGGCTCCCCCTTCAAATGAACCCCCACACATGCACACACACACACAATGCTCACTCAGTTTTGGAGTTTGCCAACTGATTAATTCTGAAAATAAGATGTTAATATCAAAACAAACCTTAAACGATTGGATGATATTCTTCATGGCTTCACGTATCTCCCACCCTTTCCATATACTGACATGCTTACAGTATAGAACATATAATAGGCTATATTAAATGAACAAAATACTCATATAAAATAAAAGTGAGTTTAACCATCAAGTAAAAAGTAGGCTATTAAAAATACTTTCTTTGCACCATTAGTGAGTGTAGCACATCTTAATCATTCATTTTAAAAATGTTTTCAAACATATTTTTCAAGATTAAAAAAAGTTCTTGTACAAATATCATGAATTTCCAAGGTGTTTTCTTATAGTTACGTCATTTTACCTGAAAAGAACATACACTTTATTGAAAAGGTCGAAATATCTTGCTTTAAATACTTTTATGAACAGGTTAAAAGGGACTTTTCTGTTTTGTTTTCCTTGTCACATGACAACAGAATGACTTCCTGAATGTTACTGACCTTGATTTGGCAAATTTGCAGATTGAAATGTTTTTTTTTTTTTTTTTTTTTTTTTTTGAGTAATATTTTAAAGCAAAATTACATTACTGAAATCAAAATTACTATCAATACAAGTTTATATATAGCTATAATATCTCTGGACAGTTACACCACCTATACATTTTTACAGAACAAAATCTATAGGCCTATGACTTGTAATTTACATGTTCATGATAGATGAGTTGTAGCCTATCCAACTCATTTTATTGCATTTATTGCAGTTTTTGAATAACTTAAATTGTACAATTTCACCATAAAAAAAGAGCATGACGTCACCGGCACCAAAATGTTTTTCAATTGATATTCTGCTTTTTAAAAAATATTTGAAACGGTTTTATTGACTTTATGGACGTCTTCCTTCTCTGTACAGCTTCCTGCAATCGCATTTATGGGTCCGGCGGACTATATTTGTCGTCATATGCGTGAGCGTGAGTGTTTCTAACTCCCATCCCCCTTTCAAAACTCTTCCTTGGCATCTCCCCCCATTCCTCCCCTCCCCTCCACCCCCGATTAGCCGGTCCTGACTGCACCATTACCATGAGAATAGCGGGGAGCAGCGAGCGGGTTAAGCTCGGGACTGCTGAGAGAGGGGAGACGAGGCACTCAATGCAACGCTAATTTTCTGCCCGGTAGGAGAGCGAGAGAAAGGAGAACAAAGGCGAGCATAAGAGGCGCTGAGAACCGCGCGCTTTTACTGCGCGCACCTGCGTGCTCAAAAGCGCAGGACAATGAGACTCCGAAACGGCCAATTACGGGCCGGACAGCCACTCGCTTTCTCTCCTAGAAAAAGCGGGCAAAGTATGAAAAAAACGAGAGAAAGGGAGGGATATTCTTCCGACCTCTGTGTTTTGATCCTCCTAACTTTTATCAGTTTTAATCGATGTCCACTTTCTTCTCGGGGTTAGGTGACGGAGGTCAGATGTCCCCTCAGCACTCGCCAAAACTGAGACCCTGTCCCTCCCAAAATCAGTGTCCTCTGCACTCATTGTTCCCTTTTCTTGCTTAATTTGGTGCGTTTTAGCTAATTATAATATTAGTCATATCGACTTAAATGCGTTAATGTCGGGACCATAATGCCGCTATCGTATTAACGATGAATTAAACGAGTCTGGTCGCTTTTAAATGCCTTATAAAGTAGACCCATAGGCAGTAAAATATATCCAATTGGGTTTTGATTAATCATTGGAAAAAGCTCGTTTCAGTAGTAATTTCGCAATAAAGGCCTATATGTGTTTGGGCTGGGCTGTCTTGCACTTATCACATCATCGTCTAATGCGTGAAAGTGTGTAGGTTGTGGCGCCATAGCAAAGCAACACCTGTCATGTTATCATTAAACAAACGTGAGGCTTACTTTCCAGCATTTAGTACTAGTCACAATCTTGTGTTTGAATTGAATTTGTAAAATGTGTGGAAGTGGAAAAGAACAGATGTAGTTGAAATGCTAAGTAGGCTTGTAGCTTCAGCCTTGGGCTTTTTTGTTGCCTGTTGCAAATTGTTCTAAGTTTAGAAAATTCTTAGTAATTATTCTGAGGGCAGTTATTTCTGAAGGTTTTTATATCTCAAGGATGTTTGTTGCGACATACAATCAAAATTATTGTTCATATGTTGTTTGCTAAAGCCTGCTGAAGAGTGACATGACATTATTGTACAATTCAGTGCATATTGTAAACTGAAAATTAAATTAAGACAAATAATCTTGGTTTTTATATTTGAATATAATGAGAACAAAGAAAGACAAGTGTACAAAAATAATAAAATACTTTATTAAATTTTTTTGTTGTTTTTCTGTCAAGGTTGTCAAGTCACATACAAGATTATTAAACCCTTACTATAAGGGCTTAAAAGTAAAAAATAAGAAAAAAGAAACATTTCAAAACAATACATTCTTAGTCAAACAGTCTTTTAACAAGCTCATAAAGTTTTCTTTTTTAATGAACATTATTCAAAACGTTTTGACTCCCTTTTATACACACAACACTTCTATTCACAAGTTCTATTTCTCAAATGAGTTGAGAATTAATTGTTCTTTTTTTTAATAGAAAATACGGTCAAATCCCTCTAAGCAGGATCTCTATGTCATTTTCACTTTTTAATGCAACACAAATCTGTTGAAGCTCAGGGCATAAATGTATCTACACTAACAAAAATGTCTAAACTGTTGTGCATTTCATATTTTTGCATTACCTAAACAATGAAGAGCAGCACAATGTTACAAAGTCTTATGGTATGAAAGCTTAAATGTAAAACTTGGGAGATTTCATTTTGAGGTGTTTAGATCATCAGGACAAGCAGCGACTGAGGGAATGTGTGCTCCGTTCCCTTCTTTCCCTATTTAGCAATTACAGCCATGCCTTTGAAGTCAGTAGTCAGTGACATATTAAACTAGCTGTTTTACTATGCAAATAATAAGCAGTAATCAACCAATCAGCTGGTTGATTAAAAACGGCCAGTCGATTACAAAAAAAAACACATAACAAAACAAAGCAAATGCGCCGTGTTACTACTATAAGCAATTCCAACAACAGTGCACCAGGCCTCAATGACATAATCATCGAACGCTATGCAGAAAACAGACATGGACCTTAAAAAAAAAACGTAATAGAAAGGGGCGACACACATTCCACACCATATTCTGAGGCACTTCAACAAGGCCAGAAGTCCAGCTGCCTTGGGATATCCAGTTCGACCATGTGTTCACACACCCTCATCCTTTTTTACATATCACGTTAATGTTCACACAACTACAACCGACACTAGTGGCCCTCCAGACCTGAAACAGGAACGTAATGACAGTTTCCTGATCAGATGTGAGTGAGAGGTGCTGTACCGGTGAGGTAATGCTGTTGGATATTGGAATAGCCTCTCTGTGCTCCACTGTCTGTGGTGTCTCCACCAGGGATATACATGCTAATCATGTCCCTCAGGTCTCCTTGTAAAGGACCCCGCTGATGGCTGTGGGCTCCGGTGGGAGAGTGAGACACCTGGTCTGGTTTCACCATGGACATGACCGGGCTGGGCTGCTGTGGAGTGCTGCTGTAGGACATGGGGCTGGAGAGAAATAAAAGACAAAAGTGTTAAAGACTATACAAACCTTTTATTTAGATAGCATGTTATTTTAGTGCACACACACACATTTGTAGGAATAATTATAAACTTACGTGTAGGAGTTGGCACCATTCATGTAAGTCTGCGCGGTGGCCATGGCGGATGGATACTGCAGGGCGGACAGGTCATAGCGGTGCAGCTGCTGACTGTAACCCAGAGCATCCGTCTGCATGCCAGCATAGCCACCTGTGTGACCCCAGCCGTAGCTGTCCATCCGCGGGCTTCCACCTGATCCTTGAGCCGCGGCTGCCGCCAGTAAGTTGCCGGCTGATAGGGGATACTTAGCAGCCGGGTTGTCCTTCTTCAGCACGGGTTTTGTCTTACGACGGGGTTTGTATTTATAATCTGGGTATTCCTTCATGTGCAGTGCGCGAAGCCGCTTGGCCTCGTCGATAAACGGCCGTTTCTCCGCGTCCGTCAGCAGCTTCCACTCGGCGCCCAAGCGCTTGCTGATCTCAGAGTTGTGCATTTTCGGGTTCTCCTGTGCCATTTTGCGCCTCTGACCCCGAGACCAGACCATAAAAGCGTTCATGGGCCTCTTAACTTTGTCCATGGGATCGCTACTCTGTTGTTGGCTGTTGACAGCCGGTTTGGCGGTTCCGTGAGTCACTCCACCGTTCAGCTGGGTCATTCCCTGCGCGCTCTGGTGAGTCGGTGGCACGGCGGACTTCATGTCGTGTTCCAGCATGCTGTACATGACTGACCACAGAGTTTAGTGGTGATACGTAAGTATCACCGTAAACTGCTAAACGACTTAAAATCAAATCCACTGACTTTCAGTGTCCGCGAAGCTAAACGTTCACGCGCCTATTTCATGGACAAGTAGTCCAAAAGACGAGAGCGAACTGACTGTAACTATAGCCACAAGTGTTTGTAAACGACTAAAGACGATCAACAAGTTCTGAAGTGACGTTAGTTTGTCTTGAAAGTGAAACAGGTCCGAGCTAAACTCACTGTGCGTCCTGCCTGCGACTCTTTCAGTGCTTGAGTGATAATAGAATTTCATCACTGTCCGCCTCCAGCTGCTTTCTTTCTCTCCACATTAGCATCACTAAAGAAGGGGTGCGGTGAATGTGGAGAGGCCAAGAGCAGGAGGAGGATTCGGTTTTGGGGAGAAGAGTTTCTGTCTTCACCTGCAACTTATTAAACTCATTTTTACAATATAACACTTTGTGGCCATCTTACTGTAGCCTAGTTATTTCTCCACAAAATCATTAGACATCAAGTGCATGTAGTTCATTAGTATAAGTTGTAGGCTGCTTATGCAAATACACAGTTAAATGTAGCCTGCTATTTATTTATCCACAGTTGCAAGGAATTCCACTTTGTGATATTATGAATAGCTCATATCCTTCTTCGGTGTCTTGTTTTTCTTCTCTGACCAAAACATCATCATCTATTGTACTTGGACACTTGTTACTTGTTGAGAAGCCAACTTTTGGAGAGTCATTTTTATTTGGGTCATTGCACAAAATGGCTGCCTTTTCTGTTTTTTAATAGGAGATTTTTTTAAGGAAAAT
The DNA here is from genome assembly GCF_024489055.1 of Chanodichthys erythropterus. NCBI lineage: Eukaryota > Metazoa > Chordata > Actinopteri > Cypriniformes > Xenocyprididae > Chanodichthys > Chanodichthys erythropterus. Next base: position 34,285,966 of record NC_090233.1, on the reverse strand, counting down.
GTCTTTTAAATGTGTTATAAATGTTACATTGTGCAATATCAGGCTAAATTGAATAATTTCTATATATGTTGGATTATTTAGATTATATAAAAGTAAATTTAAAAGTATGGGATTGACAGTTTTATAGTTTTAACCATTACCTTGTGTTCAAGGTCACAACACTACAGTGTTTTCTTTCCCCAAAAATATCCAGTTTTCAATAATCAGTTTGTAAAATCATAGTAACAATGTCTTACTCAAGATCATCCCCTACTGACAAACCCCACAAAATAACAAAAAGTGCAGACATTTGCTTGTCTTTGAAGAGTTTACAATCTTTAAGAATATTGTCATGACAAAGTTTTTTTTAATTTGTGGAATCATTTTAACAAAGGGATTTATGATGGTAAAAGGGTTGATGCATAACATAAGGACACAATAGTAAATGTACTACATGTACTTACTATAGGATTAGAGTTAGGATTAGGTTTGGTTTAGGGTTAGTTGCATGTAATTATGCATAATTTAGTTATTACCATAGTAACTACATGTAAAAAAAATGGTCCTATATAGGCTTAGAACTAATAGTGGTTCTTTGAATTGTAATCATAGGGGAACCACTTTAAGTGCTGTATAGCACCAAATCTTAGTGCTTCAGTGATTCTTTAGCGGTTCTTCACGGGTTCTTTGGGATGACTGATATATATATATATATATATATCACCGTTATATAGAGAACCGGTTAAGCCCCTGTATGGTTCTTCAGAGGTTCTTTGGGGTGGTTAAGGTGCTATATAGCACCACTGCTGTACAAAGAACCTGTTAAGCCCTTTTAAATATTCTTTACGAGCCAAAGAACCACTGTTGGTGCTGTTTAGCACCATTTTTGTTGAAGAAATAAAATGATATGGCCCCTGTTATGGGTTCTACATAGCACCATTTGACAAAGGTGCTGTAGAGCACCTTTAAAGATTTAGTGCTCTATAGCACCAAAAGTGGTCCCCCTATGATTACGAGCCAAGAACCACTTTTAGCGCTGTATGGCACTTTTTTTTTTTTTTTTGGTGAAGGACAAGGTAAAATAAAGTGTAACCGAAAATCCTTAGTGATAATATTTACAATTATACCTATTATAATTATAGCGATTTCTTTAAAAGTTTGTTGCAATTGGGCACTGCTTTTGTTGGTGTATAAACTGTATTCATGACTCAAAATAAAACCAGCTGATTTAAATGTTAACACTTGAAGTACATTTTCTGGTTCCTGATAAAAGGTTCTTTATTGACATCGATGGTTCCATGAAGAACATTTAACATCCATGGAACCTTTCCAATGCAAAAAAGGTTCTTTATAGAGTAAAAGGGATCTTTAGATTATTAAAATGTTCTTCACACTAAGAAAAGTATGTTTTTATGGGGAACCAAAAATAGTTCTTCTAAGCCGGCATCACTTTTGAACCCTATACTGAAACAACTTCAAATAAATAGCACGATTTTTTATTGTTGAAAAAGTTTACAGATATTTTTTTTCTTTTAGCTATCTTCGGTTGAACTCGGATGTCTTCTACTCCACTGAGTCGTCTTCTCTAATGACCGCAGGTGTGAGTAGTTACTCCTTATCACCCAGCCATCCATACACATTAGTTTCTATAGGCATCACTTCACACTTCTATTGTGAGCCCTGCATCCCCAAACACTTCGACTACGACTGACCATCAGAAAGAAGTGTGACAATGAACTCCCCCCCTCTGAGTTTAGCTTGTACTAACACATCATCTGAATGGTTCCTATAAGGCCTACCAAAAAGCTGTTATAAAAATGACTTCATTAGGGTCATTTTAACAACTTACAAAAGTTACTAGTTTACTTTTAAAGCAATAGTCAGAATTGCATTTTCATCAATGAACAAAATCATCCGAACCTCAGCATCCCAGGAACAGGATAAGGAGGAGTTTCTCCATTCTCCTCTCTTTTGTTCTAGTTTCTCCCGTTTAATCATTGACAACACATTTAATGGGGACAGAAAGCGATTCTGTTAATGGAGCCTGAACGTAAAATAGAACAAATGAATTACTCAAACTTATGTTTATGTCAGTAAGTGCCATTGTAGAAACAATTTTAAAAGAATGTGATGGTGCAAAGCTAACTAATTGTGCATAAAACATGTTAATGTCAACCAGCAGTAGCCGTGCATTGTTTCGGTGTTAGACAGTGGGTTGTAAAACCAGAATCTCCTATTGGATTAGTATGTTTTCTCTGGCTTTGTGACATTTTGAATGACTGAAACCTATGGCCCATTTTAACATGACGAAATTCCATAGAAGAGCAACAGGTGCTATTACCTCAAACCAAAGCAGAAATGTAAACAAATTCTATGCGTGACACGTGAGCTGCCATTTTCTCCTGGCTCACGGCCTGACGCTGCAAAACCCCACTGTACGGCGTCAATATTGACTCGAGCCATTGTCGCAGGTCATTGTCACACACTTATTATACAATTAACCTTACTTTATGTGGAGGCTGAATATGGAGTGTGCCGGAGCTATTGTGCATGAGTCATTCTCATGTATGGGATCAGTCTCATTATAAGCAAGAGCAGGAGAATAAAGAGAGGAAACACATTGATGTCTCCTGGTGTTGTGTCGACAATCAAATCAAAATTTAAGTGGGGGCCTCGCGAGAAAGCCGGAGAGTCCAGAGAAAGCCTGAAAGAAGCCAAACATCATACATGCGAGAGACGCAGAGATCCAGAATGACAGATTGGATGGTCTGAGATAAAAGAGAGAGGAAAAAATGAAGTAGGGAGGGAGGGGGGTTCTAGAGAAAAGAAAGAGCGATGGACAGAGGGGAGGAGGACGGTGTGGAAGAAAAGCAAGAGAGACAGCAAGGGGGAAAAAAGGGGGCTGAGAAGAAAGAAGAAAGTAAGAGGGAGAGAGAGCAGAGGAGCAGGGGGGGTTGGTTAGTCGCTGGAGAAAGTTCTTAAGCTTTTTCAATGACAAGCAGATTGAAAGCCCCTCTATTCAGCCTCTCTCCGGCTTCTGTTCTCATGTAAATGGAGTCTGCGGCCTTCCCTCCATCCATCACACTGCCCAGTAGTCCAGCCAGGCCTTTACGAGCCTCCCACTTGCAAAATCACCATGCCCCACAAACACTATGGCCACGGAAGGGGGGTTGGGGAGGCAGAGAGGCCACCTACGCTGTGCGAGAAACTGCAACGCGGCCGTTGGGGATGGTAAGGTGCCACCGAATAGCGATGCGATGGGGATGAAGGTGATGAAGAGGAGAGAGGAAAAGAGATCTAAAAGTTCATGGCAGATTTGAAAAGCAGTACAATTCCTACTGCCAGACTTTTAGTTCATTTCCAACAAAACATCTCATAAATGCCTTCATGCATATGCATTTGCTACATGCGGATTCCTTTTGTGTAAAAGCAACATGTAACTTTTTTTTTGACACTGACCAAATGTAAACAGTATTTACATCAAATTTGGTGTTTGCGGTAGGAACTTCAGTTTCAGATGATTGAATTTTCTGCTGATCCTTATACTTTATATGTACCACATTCTGATTTCTGATCTTTGGACACTGCAATTATATCAGTTTGTTGTTCCCTACTAAAGTTTCAGATCTGCTGTATGGAGTTGTGTGGAGCCTCCCTCCAGTGTTGAATATCGGCATTACAGTATCACAGCTGACTAGCCTTTTCTTTATTGACTTTCATGTACTCCTATTGGTTAGGTAAAATCTGAGCAATTTTGGGTGAAAATCGTTGACATGCAATAAAAGATCGAGAAGACATGGCACTCACGCCAGTAAATTCATGAACAAGCGTTTATATAGTTTTCCAAAAAAGTATCTTTAACCTGAATTTCTTTAAGGTTCTTTAAATTGGATAGTATACCTGTAAATACTATGGACTCAAAATAATGTTTTATTTGTACACATACCAGTGTAGGGTCATTACACATATCATTTTAATAACTGGAACCTGCAAAAAATGGCAAAGAACATATCCAAACTGCAAACTGTTTAATAACGAGAAGAAAAAGGAGAGTTTGAGTTAAGCTGTAGCTTTATTGAAATTTCCCCCCTCCTCCAAAAAACAAAGTACACTTACAAAATAACTTAAATGTAGAAAAAAAAATTTAAATCCAATAATGTTGAAATCTTTTTTTTTTTTTTTTTTCTCCACATTTTTATACCACTTTCAGTCAAAGTTCATCTGAGTAAGGACTTCCAAATATACAAATTCAGGAAGCCCAAAACACTCAGATATCTTATATCATATACTGTTCAAGAGTGATTAAATAGCTCTGGCACAGTTTTATAGCAAACAGTACAGCAAGCAAGTGCAGTAACTACTTGGATCTTACAGTCCCAGTAGCAGGATTTGAAAGAAATGTATCAAATCTTTCTGATGCTTTTCGTGTTGGTTTAAAAGCAAGCACACTTTTATCACATGGCCCAAGAACATTAGTAACATGTGCTTTAAAGAAACAATGCACGTCAATGATGATTCCCAGCTTAAAAAAAAAAAAAAAAAAAGTTTAGGAGGACTAATCGAGAGAAGAGTGACAGACCATGCTGCTCTTCTCCATGGCTGAGCCCATATTTCACAATGTTTATTATGAGAGTTGATGGAGATAAATAGATGTATATTCAGCATCTGAGATTTATAAAATTTGTTCAGCTTTGGGGGAAAATAAAATGACTAATTTGCAAATGTGGAAGAGTAGTGAGTTGCACATACCCTACTTGGAAGTGCTAAAACTTGAAAATAAAGCGAGAGAGATTATGGGGATAGAGAGAGGGGGGATGTATCTAGATCAGGTCAAGTAAATCTCTAGATCAAGTCAGCCACATTCATGGGCATCTCTTCTACGGTAGTGTTGTAGAAGGTCTCGATGTCCCGCAGAGTACGCTTGTCATCCTCTGTCACCATGTTGATAGCCACACCTTTCCTGCCAAAACGGCCTCCTCTACCAATCCTGAGAGTTTCACAAATAAAACACCACAAGTTGGTAATAATAATCAAACGGCAGTTGAAACAATTCATTAGTTTAAGTCAAACTTAATGTTATAATGACGAACAAAATAAGCCAACAAACCTATGAATGTAATTCTCGCGGTTGGTTGGCAAGTCATAGTTGATCACCAAAGACACCTGCTGGACATCAATACCCCTGGCCTATGAATGAGAAAGACATGCAAGTAAATGAAAGCCAACTCAAGCATACATAAGTATAATCTTCTTTATTACCAATGTTTTTCAATTATATTATATCAATTAATATATATATTGTTGTTTGTGTGTAGTTTGATAATGCTATGGGGAAGGACAGAATGACCCATCCATAGCAGAACACACTATTTTTATACCAGATACTATTATTACTCCAAAGCACTAGAGGGTGCTGTGGGGTCAGGGAAGTCTGGTGACCTCATCTGCTAACTGAACTAGTTTTGAATGGAATCCATTCCATTAAGAGAACAAATAAAGCAAGACCAATGCATTGATGCGTTTACTAACCAGCAGATCTGTGGTAATAAGGACACGGCTAGAACCAGAGCGAAACTCCCTCATAATCAGGTCTCGGTCCTTCTGCTCCATGTCTCCATGCTGACAATGTAACACACAATGCCTGATTATTACAAACCAAACATTATTTACATTTAGTTTATTCATGTATTCATTACGCTTGCAATATGAAAACCATCAGACCATCATCTGTGTGCAGAATGAATGCTAAAATGTGTTACGTCAAAAATAGTCCAAAAGGTTAATATATTATATATATTATATTAAATTATATTATATATAAAGACTTCAGATGCAAAAGCCTCTAAGTGCCGTCTGAAATTTTCTTCTAAAATGAGCATTTTTATCAAGCCCGTATGTTTAGGTTCAGTAATTTTAATAGGTCCTTTTCATTGCCATTAAAGTGAAATAACTGAACATATATTTACCGAACATTTAAAATTAGAATCTTTATTTCTAACTTTAAGCTAATTTAAATTACAGGCCAACAATGACACAATTAAGTTTATTCTAAGCGCACAATACAGTTATGTTCTGTGAACATAATTGAAGCTCACACTTTAAAGTCGTAGGAATGCTTTTAATTGGCTGATTTTAAAAAAATAGGAAAAAATAAATAAAAATTGCTCAAAGTGATTCCAACAATATTGTTCCCCTTTATAGTTGAGGTGTGGCACTTTCAGTATTTACCAGAGCTGAGACAGTGAAGTCCCTGGCATGCATCTTCTCTGTGAGCCAGTCTACTTTCCGGCGTGTGTTAATGAAGATCACTGCCTGAGTGATGGTCAGAGTCTCGTAGAGATCACACAGGGTGTCCAGCTTCCATTCCTGACCAAAACACATACACACCAAAGCAGGGTGAGAAACACAATGACCTATTAACAGCCACTGGTCAAAACAATGCATATGAACCCACAGAATAATAAATTCTGGTATGCTCATGTATGTAAATCATGAATTTCTGCTGTTGTTGCTTTGCATAAAAATGACCCAAGATCTGTACCTCTTTTTCAACGTTGATGTAGAACTGACGAATACCCTCAAGGGTGAGCTCCTCTTTCTTCACCAGGATGCGCACTGGTTCTCGCATAAACTTGGTAGTGACATCCAGCACCTCCGCAGGCATGGTGGCTGACAGCAGCACCACCTAGTGGACAGATGGCAGAACAACATGCTGAGGCCTATTCACATGATCAATCACATTTATAAACAAACATATGGCCTCTTAAAACGGAGTCTCCTAAAAAGGTATTGTTATCAGTCTTAATAGAATAGTGGTGAAAAACAGTTGACTGAACAAGAAGCAACAATTCCAGATTTCAATGCTATTTGTTTGTTCTCAACCTGTTGTCGCAACCGTATTATGCTTTGGCAAAAGCATATTCTTATATACACTAATGCAATTGCACATTGAAATATTCAACCTGGTAACAGCACATACAGGAAACAGTTCCTAACCTGTGTGCTGGTATTGAGTTTCTGGAAAATCTCATAGATCTGGTCCTTGAAACCACGACTCAGCATCTCATCCGCTTCATCCAGCACAAACATTTTAATGTACTTAGAAGCTAGAAGAGAAGAAAACACAAAAGAAAGTGTAAATGACATAAGACAATATTAACATGTAATAAAATAAAATGCATATATAAACATAAAATATACAAAATATTCCGCAATAGATCTCACAGCACTCAATACTCACAGAGGAACTTTCGATTAAGCATGTCGTAGACACGACCTGGGGTTCCTACTACAATATGCGGTGCCTCCGCCTGCAACTTTTGGACCTCATTGCGTACATTGGTCCCACCAATACAGGCATGGCATGTTGCACCCATGTAGTCTCCAAGAGCCAGAATCACTTTCTGGATCTGTACAAATGGAGAAAATCAAGTGTAATGTAACCTGGAGCAAAACATTTGTCTGTACTTACATAGTTGAGTTGTGGACAGAAAGCACATTTGCCATCACATGTAAGTGCCTATTTTTAGGGCTGGGTTAAAAATAGAGATTTCTTGATTTTAATCAATTCTCATTTTGAAGAACCAATATCGATACTTGAATCCCAAGAATAGTGATGTGCATACTGCTGATATTTACCATATTGCTCCATGTTATTGAACAATTATATATTCACAAATAATCTAAATAATCACATAAACACAAATTAACTTGATGAAATGACTAGAAGTATGGGCAGGATTTTCTCTAGTACATAAGAAACTGCTGCACCCATCAGATAAAAAAAAAAAAAAAAAAGGTTAGAGAGAAATTACTCCACCATGGTACAACAGTATTACTCAAGCTCTCAAAAGAGAAACTTGTATCCTGGAGCACAAATGAAAACAAACTCATTAAGAGGACTTAAGAATTGCATGGAAAATCAGTATGTCCTGCTATAAAAAAAAGCTCTAAAAGCTGCCATGGCTGAGCATCTCCGCAAACTAGTAGAAAATAACCCAAACAATCCGAGGTTATTATTTAGAACACTGGCTACATTAACAAACAAAACTGATGCCACCTCAGCTGAATATTCCATCGGTGTAGTTGTGATGACTTTATGATTTTCTTCACTGAGACGATCAAAAGCATCAGAAGCTTTACAGCTATAGGACAGGAAGAGCTAAATTAATTTATTGCATCTAAACAAACATGTTTATTAGATCATCCAATACCCACTAAATTACTGAAATACCCGTTACTTGAAGCACACAACCCTTTTCTCAATATTAATAACTCCTCTCTAACTCCAGGCTGCGGCCCCTTTAAATCTCGCGCTCCCTGCCCCCCGAGCTCTCGACTATAATACAGCGCATTTACAAAGTTCACACAGCTAATATAACCCTCAAATGGATCTTTACAAGATGTTCATCATGCATACTGCATGCATGCGTCGGATCATGTGAGTATAGTATTTATTTGGATGTTTACATTTGATTCTCAATGAGTTTAAAGCTATGCTCCATGGCTAAAGCTAACATTACACAGTGTTGGAGAGATTTATAAAGAATGAAGTTGTGTTTATGAATTATACAGACTGCAAGTGTTTAAAAATGAAAATAGCGATGGCTCTTGTCTCCGTGAATACAGTAAGAAATGATGGTAACTTTAACCACATTTAACAGCACATTAGCAACATGCTAACGAAACATTTAGAAAGACAATTTACAAATATTACTAAAAATATCATGTTATCATGGATCATGTCAGTTATTATTGCTCCATCTGCCATTTTTTGCTATTGTTCTTGCTTGCTTACATAGTCTGATGATTCAGCTGTGCACATCCGGATGTTAATACTGGCTGCCCTTGTGTAATGCCTTGAACATGGGCTGGCATATGCAAATACTGGGGGCATACATATTAATGATCCCGACTGTTACTGTCTCCGCTCAGTCGTGAAAAATTTCAGTCAGGATTCAGGCCCCATCATTACACAGAAACCATGCTCGTTAAAATTACAAATTACTTAATTCTAACTTCTGATGAAGGCATCTCTACTAGTTTTACTTGATCTTAGTGCTTCGTTTGACACTATAGATCATGACATACACACCAAGCCGACACCGACGAACTAGCGGCGACGAAAGCAGACTGCGGGGTTGGCAGCATCTGGGTCAAAAGTTGCCCTGACACACCAAACCGACGCTCGACAGCCAACGGCCAAGTAGCACGTTCGTTCTGCGCCTGCGTAAGATGAAATGCCTTTCCGTACCAGCAGGTGGCAGTAGCTGAACAGCCAATCAGAATTATCAGATGGCCTGACGGACCGACGAGCTCCGACGCCGATTAAACAGGTTGAATCGGCCGAAAAAAAGCAGATGAGGACCAACTTCAGCCGACGGTGCAGAAAACACTGAGAAAACTTAGTCGGCCAACGAATAAAAACTGCCAGACGGCCATAGGAGTAATTTGCAGGTGGGACATGTCCCCACCACTTTTTGAAATGGTCGATATTGTCCCCGCCACTTTTTGAAACATATCGCGGCATCTCGCGGATATCTAATACAAAAGAAACACCTCTAGTTGATTATCAATTTGTGTTAATAATAGGCGATCTGGCGCTGGGATGTGTTGTTTTTGAAATCATGTTGAGTGCTCGTTGTCGCTGTTATCAGAGGCGCAACAGTGTTCTCTTGGCGCTCGTGCACACTGCGCAGTGTTCACACGGACGAGCGCTTCAATCTAATGCTTAACTGTTGCAGAGACTCTCTATTCGTTACGTTGAAATCACAAAACAAAATACACATAAACGTGTCTCTGCTCTTGATATACAATCACTGACGAACATCTTTGGTTTTAATGAGAAAAAAAAAAAAAAATCATACATGGTTGGATTCGAACCCAGAATCTCTTGCATGCTAAATGAAAATATTGCCTCCAGTCCATCAGGACAATCTATTTTCAGTAGCGGATCCACGTATTTATTAACTAATATACATACTCTCGAGACATACTGTATTATAGCAGATGTAAGGAAGAAACTATCATATTATTTTAATATCATATCATTATTATTGTAATAATACAATTACAATACCCCCACCCCCCATCCCGAATCCCGAATCGTACTGTACTGTACTGAACTGAACCGTACCACTTGGTGGAAACAAGCCATTAGAGTACAATTTGCTTCTAGAAGAGTGTACGGTTATATCCTCTACATTTAAAGGGTTAGTTCACCAAAAAATGAAATTTCTGTCATTGATTACTCACCCTCATGTCGTTCCAAACCCGTTAGACCTTCGTTCATCTTCGGAACACAAATTAAGATATTTTCGCTAAAATCCATGTTTTTTTTATCTCCCATAGAAAGTATCGAAATGACCACATTCAAGGTCCTGAGTAGTAGTAAAGACTAGGGATGTGCAAGACTAAACAGTACAGCGGCTACTAGTCGACACTAAAAAGTTTCTAGCTTATAGATAACAGTAAGTCTAACATATTCATTCTAAAAGCCAAAAAAAAAACAAAAAAAACCTTGATTTCATGGAGACTTTAAGTTCACAAAACTCTGGACTTTTGGTAGTACCTAGGATATCCAAATCCACTAAAGGAGGGATGCGTTTTCGCATTTGGCTCCTAAACTCTGGAATAGCCTTCCTGATAGTGTTCGAGGTTCAGTGCCTCAGACACACTCTCCCAGTTTAAATCTAGGTTAAAGACAAGTATCTTTAGCCAAACATTCACATAACGCACCTCATAACCTTACAACCGTATTCCAGTTATATGAGATGAAACACACGATTGTCTTTTGCTTGAAATGTTATGAACAGCAGCTATGCTACTTATTTTCCAGTTGCTTTTCTGTCTCTAGAAATGCCCATCCTGAGGTAAATAGAGATTACACCAGCTCCAGTTTTTGATCCAGCCTCTTACAAAGATTTCAGATGACCCAGCACCTGTGAAGAGATAACGCCAACCCCTGCAAGGACTTCAGATGATGGCAACTCTAAATCAACATGCACCACTGCCAAATTTTCTATATATTGTAATCATTATGATCTTGTAATAATTGCTTTAATGAGATCATTGTTTCTGTCTAAATGAATACATGATGCTAGCTAACTACATGATTTGTATAATCTTAGAACTGTATATTTTTGACATATGGAAATTACTTTGACACAGTCACTTCTGATAACAGATTACTCTAAATTGTAATGTAGAAACATGCATTTTTCTGTATAGCCACTTTGAAATGATATGTATTGTGATTTGAAATGTGAATTGAACTTTCCATAAAACATAAATGTTACATGATTATGAACTTTTCATTTAAATAATAATAATGCAACATTAAACGTTACATTCCAACATTTACAAAATTATCATCTTTCTTGACAATTAACATTGGTTCTGTAAGTTCATAAGCAAGTGACAAAAAATAAAGCTTTAAAAATAGTGCCCAATTCTGACAACCAAGTCATCACGAGAACTCATCAGTATAGTTTAGCTGGACCGCTGACACTGTGGTTCTGCAGCAAGTGAACCAAAAGCAGTGAACACAGAGACGGCGCTAACCTGCTGAGCCAGTTCACGGGTGGGTGCCAGGACCAAGGCCTGAGATCCTTTCAGCTCTACATCAATCTGCTGCAGGATGGAAATGGCAAAGGTGGCGGTCTTGCCTGTTCCCGACTGGGCCTGTGCAATGACATCATATCCTAGTGTGGAGACAAACAACAGGTCATAAAGTTGCCAAATAATGAGCTCTAATTGATATTACGGGATATTACGATCTTAACAGTTACGCTACTGTATTACAACTACAGAAGATGCCCCTCTGTATAAGAAAACATCCTTTAAATGACAATCACAAATGAACAAACACTGCCGATTAATTTGCATAATATGTGCCCGAAAACTCATTACCAGAAGTTGAAAATAGTTTCCGATAATATGGACTGCTCCAATGGACAATTTTTTTTTTTTTTTTTTTTTAATAAATATTCTTAAAAGGTACATTACCCTTGATACAAGGGAGGATAGCCCTTTGCTGGATGGCAGAGGGCTTCTCAAATCCATAAGCATAAATTCCCCTGAGCAGAGTCTCACGCAGGTTCATGTCATCAAAGCTGTCCACGATCTCATGCCAGTTACTCTGCAGTTACAGGGGAAAGTAATTAAGATGAATATTAAGATACAAAAGAGCTAATCTTTACTCAATCTTACACTAAAAAAAAGCCATTTGTCACTCATTGCATTATGCATAAAGGATAACAGGTTGGCAGTTGTTCAAAAGAAAAAAATGAAATCGCTGACCCCCACAGTGAGAACAAGACAGTCAAAACAACTGACAGCACATTCAGTGCCAATCCCAAAGCTGTGCCAAGAGAGACATGCAGGGGGAAATTATATATATATATATATGTGTGTATATGTGTGTGTGTGTGTGTGTGTTAAATGTGAAAAATAGTTATGAACTCACCTCAATGATTCCATCTGGCTCCATGCCCTCAGGGCCATTGTCTCTAGGTCTGCAAAGAAATGTCACTTTAGCACTATTCAGTTATTTATGACAGACAGATATTCTATTGATCTCTCAAGGGAAATCAACACTCTAAAGGTACACAGGAAGGTATAATACACACACACACATTTAATAAATTATACATTATACATTATACACACACAAATAAATGTCAAACATTTAAGAACCACAACATTAATGCAGATTTCATCTACGATTTTAGAGCAGTACAATATAATAAACTTGTACATGTAAATCATCACTCCATTGATTTAATGTACAGTGTACATTTTATATGAAAATTTATGTAGGTAGAGAAATAGCTGTATTTATGTGCGAATGAATGGAGGGTAAAAACATCTTTCCTTCAGGCCAGGGCCATACATAAGAGGGTTATGTGTCGAGCAGACATTGAGCTACGAGAGCTAAATCAAGTAGACTATTTGAGGCTATTCGAGATGATCATTGACTACATTAAATTCATATAACAACAACAACAGCAACACATTCAACACATCGTTCGCGATCTAAACCTTAATTTTGAGCTGCTGAACAGTCGAGACCGTTCAACGTCAACGGCAGCAGGCCGGGCTGCTAAGAGCTCATATGCTAACGCCAGTGGGTTTTTACTACTCATTTACGACATTCAAGATCACGAATCACACGCTACTTCCAACAACATCTAGAAGCGGAATGCCTATGGCGACTGACAACATGTATATATACGATCTCCAATTTATAAACAAATACATTAAGATCGTTAAATTCCTGTTGTCCTACCTCCCTTCATATTCTGCCGACATTATCACAAAGGGCGAGCACACCGCGAAAATGTTTTATATAGTTTAACACGGTTTTCTTACTAAAATTGTGATTGCAGCATTCGACCATCAGTCAGAATAAGGTCCGCCCTTCGCATGTTCTCATTGGCTAATACAGACGTCACTCAACAATGGTTGCCGCCCTTTGGCGTTGGATACAGTTCAGATGGGCGGTCCCTGACACGTCAGTCCTGCTCTATCTTAAATGTAATTGGAGTAAAGCTAAACCTTAAAATATCATTCGCTTGGCCTACTGTGACGCAGTTATAGCGTCCATGTATTTAGCAATGCGAATGTTAAGTTGCCATATAAAACATCATACAAAACAAAGGTCTTGAATTTAACTTCTTTATGAGCTGAATGTCATAATCGGCAAATTTAATCCACATCATCCAGAGCTGGAGTTTCAATCTTTCCGACCTTTAAATAAAAACAAAAAATAATAAGTAGGCTGATATGTTGTTTTTGTAGATTTGATAAGCATGAAAATATTTAATGAAATCTGTTCTGGATAAGTGATGCATCGCCCTTTTACTCTTTTTTACTTTTTTAAATTATTATTCTTTGGCATCTTTTATTTTTAAATTGTGTATTGTAAATGCAATTTTGTTTTATGTTAAAATGCATTAAAAGGGTATGGTGGTTCTTGCTGTGGCAAATCCTAAAAAAAAAAAATTACAATGCTGTAACATAACGATTAACAGAAATGGATGATGCTCAGTTATTTTCTCAAGTTTTTATTAGTACATCTTACAACAATGTATGCATCTCAAAAGATATAAAACAGTTTAATTTACAGCTGCTCTTTTTTTCATCTCCATAAGTCTGCATCTTAAATCGCACAGATACATAACAGACAAACAATATTGAACAAACAAAAATCCTCATATAGTGTTGTGGTCCATAACGACTCTCAGTATATGAATATTGCATTACATTTTTAAAATGTCTGCAAGTGTCCTCCCTCACCAGTCAATGGTATTACCTTTTATCATACAGGTTACTGACATCAAAAACACGAAAAATAAAAAATGAAATTGCCAACAAAATGGCGGCACCTAATGAACGGTTCACTGAGGTCAACTCTTCCTCCGTTTTTCTAAAAAAAAAACAACTCCTCTTGCATCTTGATCTGAACAAACAAACAACTGGGCCAAACAGAGTATGGCATTCACCAAGTCAAAATACAAAGTCATTTAACAAAAAGAGGGTTTAAAACGTTTGCACGTCTCCCGCCTAAATGCTGTCTGGACTTGGAGCTTACATAATAGTGTAAGATGTCATGGATCTTCCTTGCCCTTCCACGGTCTCACAGAGACAGTTTACAGTGACACAGTTCTTTGTACATTTGTCTCCGTAGCTTGGGCATATCCTGCTGACCAAAGCTGAAAGGCTGTTCCAGGGCCAGGCACTTACAGTACTGGAGTACAACGATAAGAAGAGTGAACACGTGAGTAAAAGACACCAGTGAAGGTTTTGATATACTTACAGCACCAGTGCTATGTAAAAAAATCAAGTGTTAAAATAACTGGGGGAAAAAACAAAACAAAAACGCTAACCTGAAGGACAAAAGCTCCACAATCACTGTCATTGTTCTGCCTTGCCACATTCTAGAACATTCCAAAGATAGAAGAGTCAACAACACATACACAAACTGGACTTTCCATTCTAAAACACACAATTTTTACACTCACACACGTCAAATTCCTATTTCACCATACCATTTTGAAAAAGCCTTTCCACCCTGTGTAAAACTCCTTCTGTTCTCTCTTGATTGCCTCTGCTTGCAGATATTTGGCAATGTGCTGAAAAAAAAAAACAAAAAAAAACTTTTAGTGGACACGATAAGCATTGGTACAAGGAATGTAGCCATTAAAATTGCATCGATAGAACAAAGAACACCTACTTTGGGGCATCGACGGTTGAGGGTCCTCTGGGAATCGAAGTATGTGATGCTACGCTGAGGAACATTCACACACACTAATGACCAGTGCACTTCCAGGTGAATAGGGATCAATAAGAACTTCTTCTGGAAAATATCAACCTAAAGAGCCGATTTAACAGTGAAATAAATAACAGTGAAATAAACACGTAGTACTACAATAATTATGTTCTATCCATCCACCATATTTTTCAATGTGGAAGTAAGCTTTTTGTCGTGAATGAGCAAGATTTCCAATTCTTAGCTGCTATATGTAAATAACTAGAAGAGTAACAACATGAACAATAAAACTATTTGCACTACAAACTAGTGTGTTTATGATTAAAATAATTAATTTGAAATTATATAATAAGTACCAGTTTGCAATATAGAGCAGCATATCAGACTGTTTTGGTTAAAGCTAAAATAACTGGAAGCGACTGACACTGGAAGCTGTGCACATTCAAGCCAAAAATCGTCTGCCTTTACGCTAAAAATAGGTGGATAACTATATTAACTTAATAATAGTGAATTATCTATTAGCAATTTATCTTCTTAACTGTACAGTCGGAAAATGTGTAAGTATTAGTAAAAGAGCTGTGAAAGACAGGCACAAATTCTTTGTCCATCACTCTCCAGTACTGACATTTTTGGTCCACCGTTTGACCCCGTCGTAACCTTTCGTCCGAAGTTTGTCATAAAAGAAGCTGTTGAAAAAGTGGACCTGCAAATTTAAAAAAGGCATGGTGAGACAGAGAGCAAATGATGAAAAACCTAATTCACATACTGTTTTCATAATCATTTAACTCTTTGACACACAGGTTCATATAATGGCTTTGTCATGAGTCATATTCTCTTGTTGTGCTCGTATGTGTAAAGGAGTGCATATGTGTGTGTGTGTTTAGACTACCTTTTCAGGGGCAGCGTCCATGACCAAATCCCCATACATGTTCATGACCTGGGTGACGGAGTGAGTTACAGACGTAAGAGAGAGCTAACTCAGCACAATCCCAGTACAAGGGCCCCCCATTCAACTAATATCTTCTCTATACAACTCTGACAAACTGATGCAAAACACGGTGCCATTGTAGTTACAAAATTATTGAAAGAGTTACTTTTTAAATGTAATAAACAAAAATGCTGGATCTCATTCGCTATTAACAATTAAATGTGCCAAAAAGGTTCCCACAAAATTTCCAGTGAATTCAAAACAGATGTATACACACATATGTCTCTTACCCTTCTTGTAATGTCGATGAATCGGAAATATGGTAAATTATCATAAAACACACTCAAACCATCTCCCTATAATGTCTTTTAGACAACATGACCAGTACACCCATTCGTCATGTATTGCCATTTAAATGTTTGGGGTCAGTTAGAAATAAATTTAGATTAATTAATTTTTAATTTTTTTATTTTTTCCAGCAAGGATGCAACAAATTGATCAAAAGTAACTGTAAAGACATTTATAGTGTTACGTAAGATTTCTATTTCAAATAAATGCTGTTCTTTTTAACTTTCCCTTCATCAAAGAATCCTAAAAAATGTCTTACAGTTTCCACAAAAATATTAAGCAGCACAACTGTTTTCAACATTGATAATAATAAGAAATGTTTTTTGAGCATCAAATCAGTATATTAGAATGATTTCTGAAGGATCATGTGACACTGAATACTCGAGTAATGATGCTGAAAATTCCACTTTGCCATCACAGGAATAATGTAAAATATATTAAAACAATTATTTTAAATTGCAAAAATATTTCACAGTAATACTGTTTTTACTGTATTTTTGACTAAATAAATGCAGCCTTGGTGAGCATAAGAGACATTTTTCAAAAACAATTAAAAAATTCTTACCAATCCCAAACGTTTGAATGGCGGTGTAGTTATTCATTTTCAAAATAATGTTGTTAGCCAAGATGCTCACCTGATCGTTGAGCCAGTTCTGGCCATAGAGCGTGCTCAGATCATCCATGGTGAGGACATGACGTTTGTAGTTTACACGAAACCCCCGCATCACTGCACTTCCGGACATGCGCTGGTAGGACTGCATTAAATGTTGCACCATTACCTTCCTGTTAACAGGCACAAATTAAAATGGTACAAACTGAGACTTCACACTCAAGTCTTTTATCTGTTTGGCATTTTAAATATCAAGATTCAATAAGCCTTATGACTGGTATGAGCCACCTCTGACCTGTGAGGACTTGAGAAACTCTCGTTGAAGAGCTCCTGAAGCTTCTCCACCACCTCATCTACGTGGATGGGAATCAAACTGCCATACTGCTGGAGAAACTCATCCAGAATACCTGAAGAGGAGGAGGAGTGAGAGAGGAACAACCATAGGATGATATAATATTAAATACTACATCCTGTTCCATATTTGGGAAAAGAAATTTTGTACCTTGTACACAAGAAATGTGTTCACTGCTAAGCTGATTCTGTGGGGAGGACTTTTCCCGTTGAGACTGGACATTAGCAGGGGAGGCCTGTCCCTCCCTGTCCCCCATGGCTGCTCCATGGATACCATCCCTTCTTTTCAGAACACCATTTGTGCTACAGGAGTCTAAGAGATCAAATGGTAAAGAAGTACAGAAGAAAGCTAATGGAACAGATGTACTGTGCACTTTAGTCACAAACAGGAACGCTGTCCCAGTCCTTGCCAGTTTCTTTCACAACCTCAGTATTACAACAATATGCAATTTCATCCATTCAATGTGCTTCATGTTACCATCGCAGAGAGGCACAAAATCACTCTCCAGAACACTTTTGTGTTCGATTCTTTGCTCTATCCAGACAGCTGACTCCCAGACAATATTCAAGCAACTGAAAACTCATCTCATCCGTGAGCACTTACTTAACTGCTTTCTTTCTTTCTTTACATTACATTACACACCAAACACAATATTATCACATTATGTTTTTCAACTAATTTAAAATTAGTCAGGTATTATATGCTAAACAATTAATTGCATCAATTCTTTTTAAAAAGATAAAAAAGAAATTATAATACAGATGTCAACAAGAGTTCATACTCACCAGTTAAATCAGCTCCTCTCTCCTCTGCTTTCCCCAAATGTCTTTCTGGGTCTCTGTTTAACAATGAACTGCCAGGCAGTCTCTGGAAAGTTCGATTGCCAGAGAGCCGGCGTCTGTGAAATCTGCGTACTCTCCTGTAGCCCATAGTTCCTGCCCATTTGGCTCGTTGGCGCCAAGTTCTCCATTGCTGAGCCAAACGGTAGCGCGTGCTTACACACCTTTGACCCCGATACCGCAACCGGGCTAGCTTTCGCTCTTTAAGTGGACTGGGCCTACTCTGGGCCAAGCAGTGTGTAAAGTCACCTGTAACACTGACATCCATTTCCACTAGCTGTGAGTGCTCTGGCGAGCCCCACTCCTCGTTGTTACCTTTATCATTACACTGGAAACCACCCTCGGCTTTCTTTTCCACCAGATCCTCTTCACTCTCCATCTCCACATTGTCCTCCTCATCTTCCTCTTCTTCTACCTCAGGGACAGTATATTCTGCACCCCACATCCTGACGTCCTCCTCTCGGCGGCCCAGTTTGAAGTGGGCTGGACTTGGGGCATGTTGGGCCATAGCCGGGTTCATTAAATGGCCACCTCCAATGGCACCCCCACCCCCAGCGCCCTCCTGCCCTGCGGTCAGCGTCAGCTCATTGGACCAGTGTGTTTGAGCCAGGCTGCTGCCACTGTCTCTCATGATCCAGGAGCAACCTACGACCTGCGCCAGCCTGCCTCCTCACTAATGCATGAAAGAGAACATGTCACTCTCAGAGCAGAGAACCGACAAAAGAGTAAATGCAAAAATTAGAACGCCAGCAGCCCAGCACATTCAATGACACGAAACGTGAATACAACTCTAGCTGTCATTGAGATAAGAGCATTAACTCCGCAAGATCATTTTTGTGCATTTTAACTTGTACTTTCAGCATAAACTCCTGATACTAACAATTAGCAATAATCCAGATGGCCAAACTGAATGGCCAAAAAAAACAGGTCTCAACATTGAACTAGTAGCCTTTTTTTTTTTAAAGTCCACGTGAACCAAAAGTTGCAACCAACTTTACTTCAGTGTTGTGACATACTTCAAAGTAATACATAAGATTGAAAGAAAAGAAAAAAAGGGCAGGGGTTGATTTTAGGGGACCAATTTTTTTTTTTCTGTGGAAGTTTAAGTTATTTGTTCACAACAAGAATGTACAGTAAAAAGTTAATAAGCTCAATTTTCATTTCAAGTGGACTTATATATATATATATATATATACATATATATATATATACACACACACACACACACGTGTGTGTGTGTGTGTGCTTAAATAACACTAATAATATTAATACTAACAAATAGTTCTAATTTTGTACTTTTAATCTGTACTTCCTTGAAAATATGTTTAATTGTAGGACAATTAAACTTTTGGAGAGGAGCCTTTGAAATTATAAGAAAAAAAAAACTACGTATAACTAACTATCTAACTAAATAACTGTTAAGTATTTTCTTATGTAGCTATGTCAGTAATTTGTATTCATTTAAACGTTTACGTAAAATACTTTACTTTTAAATGGTATTTAAATTAAAACTAACACGTTTTAGGATGTATTTGCCATGCAACTGTCAGTGTCCGCGCATTGAGCTGCGGGGATAAACTCGTGCACGATGCGCTTTGTTCTACTCTTTAACTCTGAATTATGTGGAGAAAATTGAAGTAAAAAGGGCTTTCTAGGCTCGCTAATACACCAGTCTGATATTTTTAAATATATATGTATATTGCGAGTTTTAAATAAAGAAGAGCTCTACTCGCATTGGTCATTTAACGCATCATTCCAGCGGGCAAATCCAAGCACCGATCACAAATAAACACTGTTCGGCCTCCGGTGTCGCGATGCAGAAAATGTGGGGTGTCGGCA
The DNA here is from genome assembly GCF_024489055.1 of Chanodichthys erythropterus. Taxonomy (NCBI): domain Eukaryota; kingdom Metazoa; phylum Chordata; class Actinopteri; order Cypriniformes; family Xenocyprididae; genus Chanodichthys; species Chanodichthys erythropterus. Next base: position 34,265,800 of record NC_090233.1, on the reverse strand, counting down.
ACACCGACTAGCCTACTCACCGTTTAACCGTAACCTCAAGCCAAAAGCTTAGGCCTTGTCCGCCAAGGTAAAAAGCGGATAACTAAGCTTTGCGAGGATAGAAAATGAAAGAGAAAATAAAGGCTACTTTAAATTTTGGCTCATTCAATGAGAGCTGGCGCTTCTTTAGAGCGAAAACACTCTTCTTCCGCCGCGTTTCTATGACGTCACGTCGGTGCTCGCGATCATAGACGCGATAGGCTGGTAGATAAAATACATCCGAAAAATATTTTTTTAATATTATTGTCCAATAAAATAGGATGCGGATGCAATAATGATATTTTAAGTATTTCTTCAAACTATTAAAAATATTTTCAAATATTTCTCTCAGAAATGAGTCACCAACAAGCATCTCAAATGCCCTCACACATAGTGAAAACATATTAACAGGTACCTAGTATGTGTATAATATTAACAAGGAACTAGTATGTTTATAAATGAAATATTCACACATATGAATACTTATTTGTGATGAGGATTGAATATTAAATAAAAGGGTAATATTATTATGTTCTTTGATTGATGCACAGCACCTCAGTTCTAAAAACATAATTCTCCATCATGAGTATCATTGACATTTTTCCTCTTAAGTGACCATTTTCCCTTTGATGTATGATGTCTACTACAATTTTGAGCTATTAAAGGAATAGTTCACCCAAAAATGAAATGACAGACAGTTGACCGTAGCCATCGATTCCATGGTATTGTTTTTCCTTATATGGAAGTCGCTATCTGGTTATCAACACTTTTCAAAATATCTTCTTTTGTGTTCAGCAGAAGAAAGAAACTCATACAGATTTGGAACAACTTGAGGGGGGATAAACAATGACAACTATCCCTTTAAGGTTGTTATAGATTCAAATGTTCTATAATTCTGGAGGCCTATGAGGATTCTGGTTGAATCCTACAATTATGTATCCCTAATAGGATGAATTATCAATTATTATTAAAAACTAAAAACTTAAAAATTGAAATTCTGCTAGTTGGCCCGAAATCACTTGGCTCTTCCCACAATGACATCTCCATTAATATTGATGCCCTGGTTAGGCCTTCACTAATTGTTCGGAATCTGGGAGTGTTATGATTATGTTTATGGTTCTGAAATATATGAAATATGTTTTACCCAAGTTCTAACTGTCTGCTGCTGATGGTAGGGTGTTCAGTATTATGGGCCCTAAGTTCAAGAATAAGCTGTGCTGTCTCTTCACTACAGACCTTTAAGGCAGAACATAAAACTAATTTATTCATATTGTTTTGCAACTAATGGGTTCACTTTTCTGCTGTATCAACACTGTTATTATCTGCCATGCTATATGTTTACTGTTTGTCCTGATTGTCATTCTTTGCTTATACTTCTGTATTATTTGACTATTTTGTAAAGTTTCCTTGAAAGGCGCTATATATATAAAACATATTATTATTATCTTTATATTGGCAAGTAAGGTAATTGCATATTTTTAGTACAGTGATTGTCACTGAGAAAATGTGCGATAAGAATGATAAGGCAAATGTTAGTTTCTTTAAGACAACTTCTTTCCATGAAAAACAGTAAAAAAAAAAAAAAAAAACTTATACAATTAGTGATGCGTGACATGTTTCAAAGGTGTGGTTATGGAAACATTTTCATTAGAGAGCAAGGAGATTTCAGTAGGAAATCCTTTATTTAATTATTTATTTTTAAAGAAAGGGGAAATCAACACTAAAAACAAGTTTATCTATAGCCGGTTTGGGTTAAAATTCTTTTATAGTGATTTTTCTGACTTTAGAACAAAGAAGTACATACAAGTGGTAACTAGTGATACTACATATGAATATACCAGAGAAATTTCATCAAGAGCCTCAATCTTTCCCCCACTCCCTATTAGCCAAACACACTGCATCGCTGTCCTGAGTCACCAGTCGCCTCAAAGAACATGAAGTCCTGCAGGACAACACAGAGAATCAATAAAATTAAAAGTATGAATGGCCATATAAAGAAAGTAATGGGAATATATTGGTGGATGAATGAATGTTTTATGTCATATCTCACTATAAGGAAACATGCTCCCAGCAGAACTGCTTTCATCCTCACATCCAGGTCCATGGGAAAGTTAATTCCAAAATTATCTGAATCAGTCAGTGACTCTTTGATCAGGCCAGTCCACTGTTTACTGATACGACCAACTGGATGCCCGTCCTTACCAGTAACCTGCACCAGAGGACAGACAAAAGCACAAAACGATTCAATTATTTTATTATTATTATTTGTAAAAAACTAAACATGAAAATGTACACTAAACAAATGTGATACATATGTGTTGAGATACTGTGTTTAAGTGTTTCACAAACAATCATATACACGCATAGAAAGACAATAAACTGACAAAATCACACATGAACACATACATCAAAATCCACATCCCCACAGCAGCTGACAGCACACGCTGGCCCCTCGATGGACAGCACCTTTGTTTTGGACATGTCATAAATAGAGAACATGGGCCTAAACACATGCCAGTCTTGCTTGATGTAGCCTATTGTATTCCCTGGTGGAGACTGCACCTCCATCTTCAGTCAATGGCACATCCACACAGGAAAAAGAATTGGAGAAGGGGTTATATTTTTATATATATTTATAGTACATTTTGCACTTGTCAAATCCAAAGGTCTGAAAACACAGAACTTCAGTTATTACCTCTTGAAGACAGCAAGGGCAACAGCAGGACATGCAGCGGTAAGGCCTGATTAAGTGAATCACTTCCTGGTCAAAATTATCTGTTATCTGCAGATCAAAGCTCCTCAGAGGACCACAGATATTCCGTGTGCAGCAGTCAGTGTTTTCTTTAGCATGGAAGATCTTTTGACCCAGGCTGTTCTTAATCTCATACTGATTATTAGTCTCAAAGCCAATAATGGCTGGAAAAAAGAGAATTTGTTCATTAGCATTTTGACTTTATTTATTTAGTGATAACAGTGTCCAAAAACAAATATGTATAGTGACATGAAAAAGTATGTGAACCCCTTGCAGAATCTGTGAAAATTAGAATTATTTTAATAAAATAATAAAAAATGCATGTTATTTTTTGTTTAGTACTGTCCTGAGTAAGATATTTTACATAAATGATGTTTGCATTTAGTACACAAGACAAAACAATAGCTGAATTTATTAAAATAAGCCCATTCATAAGTATGTGAACCATTGATGTGAACCACTGTGTGTGGTTACCTGATGATCCACGACTGTTTTTTTTGTTTTGTGATGGTTGTTCATGAGTCTCTTGTTTATCCTGAGCAGTTAAACTGAGCTCTGTTCTTCAGAAAATTCCTCCAGGTCCTGCAGATTCATCAGTTTTCAAGCATTTTTGCATATTTGAACTCTTTCCAGCAGTGACTAAGATTTTGAGATCTGTGTTTTCACTCTGAGGGACTCAAACTCAACTATTAAAAAAGGTTCAAACATTCACTGATGCTCCAGAAGGAAACACGATGCAATAAGAGCCGGGGTGTGAAAACTTTTGAACAGGATGAAGATGTCACAATTTTTCTTATTTTGTTTAAATATCATTGTTTTTCATTTAGTAATGCCCTTCGGAACCAACAGAAGATACTTGCATGTTTCCCGGCAGAAAAATTAAGAACAATTTACCTTTTTTAATAGTTGTGTTTGAGTCCCTCAGTTGTCCTCAGTATGAAAACACAGATCTCAAAATCATACAGTCACTGCTGGAAAGAGTTCAAATATGCAAAAATGCTTGAAAACTGATGAATCTGCAGGACCTGGAGGAATTTTCTGAAGAACAGAGCTCAGTTTAACTGCTCAGGACAAACAAGAGACTCATGAACAACCATCACACACAAAAAAAAAAAAAACCAGTCATGGATCATCAGGTAACCACACACAGTATTGAGAATCAATGGTTCACATACTTATGAATGGGCTTATTTGAATAAATTCAGCTATTGTTTTGTCTTGTGAACTAAATGCAAACATCATTTATGTAAAATATCTTACTCAGGACAGAACTAAACAAAAAATAAAAATGTAATTTATTTCTGTGATGGCACAGCTGAATTTTCAGCATCATTGCTCCATTCATCAGTGTCACATGATCCATTAGAAATCATTATAATATTCTGGTAGAAATAGAAATCGTTGCTCTCACTTTTGATCAATTGAATGCATCCTTGCAGAATAATAATATTTATTTATTTATTATTATTATTTTAAATCTTACTGACCCCAAACTCTTGAACAGTACTGTACACTACTGTTCAATGTTTGGGGTCTATTTAACAACAAATCCTTGAAAAAAAAAAGAAAAAGAAAAAAAAAAGTTTACACAATCATATTAAGCAGCACAACATTGATAAGGATCATGTGACACTGAAGACTGGAGTAATGATGCTGAAAATTCAGCTTTGCCATCACAGGAAATTTTAAAATATATTCATATAGAAAAGAGTTATTTTAAATTGTAATATTTTACAATATTGCTGTTTTTACTGTATTTTTGACCCAATAAATGCAGCAGTATTAAGCATTAGAGACTTACCGACCCCAAACATTTGAACAGTAGTGTATAGTATATAAAATACTATACATCCCCCCCCCCCCCCAAAAAAAAAAACGAAATTACAAAAATGTTTTATAACTTTAGATACTTCACCTTCAAGGAGCTCAATGTTTTGATGGACTAATATCTGGTCAATCTGTAAGAGCAGGAGAGGAAGAATTTATTCCATTGTACATTTCCCCACCATAAAATACTTTTCTCAAATACTATATTACACGCTGTAATTATAGTCCTACACTTTTTGGTCTTACTGTCTTCCAAATGTCATGCTCACCTGTGAAAGGTACTCCAAACCAGGTGGCACAGCCGCAGGGCTAGAATAAGGCTGGGACATGTTGAACTCAGTAAATAGCAAAAGGGTTCTAATAAAAGGTAAAAAAAAAATTAATTATTCCATACATCTCACAAATAAAACAAACCATTGTACTTAACTGGTGTAAAATGACAGGAAATGAGCTATATTTGATTTTAATCATATAGTTCAACAACACTCAAATGTTTAAGGTGAAATCAACATGCTCACTGTGTAGGATTTTAAGATACACCTGATGAGCCTCTGGTAAAGCATTTGAGACCATTGCCATTTAATTCTTCGAAACACATAATATGTTGCTTCAAAGTAAAATCCTGCTGACAATAACTTTAGAAGAAAAAAACGTTCCTTTAAGGATTTTCCTTTAAAAAAAAAAAAAAAATGAAACTGGGGGCATTTAAACTACACAAGTAAAATAACATAGTAAAACCAAATCCAAATTTCATATTACATGTGCTTACCTCACGTTAAGTAGCTGATTGTCACAAATAAGGGCAAGCACTTCGTTTCAGCAGATGAGTTGTAGAATCATGCACCTGCACTGGAGCATGTGACTGGGGAAAGTGTTTATGTGAATATGTCTTGTCACACCCATTTGACTACACTCCCTTTGGACATTGCTCATTCAAAGAGAGCAGTGACATCAGCAAACAAACAGTGCAAATTAACATAAATTTGCCTTTAAAAGAACATTTATTTTCAGAATTTACTGCTGTAAATGGTCAGAAAAAAATATAGCATTTCCTCATCTTTCAAACATATACACCTGTACATACATGTACTATATACACTGGGATGAGCAGGACACACAAACAAAATAAGAAAAATTACAAAATTGTTTCAGTCTTAAAATCAAAAACTGAACAATTCTACCATTGTTTTTGATTAAAGTTGAAAATGGCAACTAAAATCTTCAACTGCAAATTAATACACAAACAATCAAGCAATAAAACTGGCTAAATATGTTGAAATCTGCTTTACAACGGTCAAAGGTTAATCTGAGAACTTCCTGTAACAACTAAAGTGAGAATATTTGCCACAAGACTGAAAAACTTTACATAGATCTGTACAACCCAAACACTGTTCAAATCGATGTATTTATTTTCAAGGTAATGTTCTGTGTTGGAGGTATCCCTTATTTAATGCTCCTAATTGCACTCATCAGATCTTTCCTATAGTGCTCCTTGACCCAAACAAGGCTTTTTTTTTTTTTTTTTGCGACATGCTGACAGACCCCCAGCAGCAAGACTGAAAAACACTGGTTTAAAACACCTCTTTCATGGAAGTAGTGTTGCTTTAATGGGGGTAAATGTACATGGTATTTGGATAAATCTAATAAATAATCACAATTATGAAAAAAAAAAAAAAAATCCTTTATGCAAAATAAAATTTCTTTCTTGATGAGACATGACCCATACATGTTCTTGTGATGTAAACAATCATCACTGGAAGAAAAAAATGATATATAGTGGAAGGCAAAGGTTTCCGTTTTAATCTATTTTATCTAACTATGGTTTCCTTTGAAATACCAGAGGGCCAAGAGAGATGTTCATTAATTTATCCACATAATATATGGTCATAGTGCACATTTTCCACCAATATTACTTTTAGGTTTATTGTGTACAATCAAAATACAGTAGTGCAAATAAGTGCATGAGTTTTAGGAAGCCTTCTTAAACCTGAAAGCCACTTAACATCATAAACCAAGACCAATCTGTCAACACAGAACAAAGGAGAACAAATGGAGTTATATAAATCAACTTTTTTAATTTAACAGAAACTAATTAATAGTAATCAGAAAAGTAAAAAGCACAGGTATGAGAACATCTCATCCATTTAAATACACAAACAGGATCTGCACCCATACGCCCATTCTCAGAGGTCTCTTTTGACCGTGGAACCCCGAGAGTCCCTGCATCTGTAGCAGTAGAAAATGTCAGGTACATTGGACTTCTTAATCTTAGCACAGGAGAGATGGACCCATATGGAGCACTCGTCACATTCAATCATGGGACGTCCGGCAAAAGGCTTCCCACAATAACATGTAATCAGATCCCATGAATCATCACCTAGAGTGCACAGAACAAAATAGAAAGATTGGTAACGATCAGATGCAGCAACAAAAAAACATAAGCAAACATGTTTTCTTCAAGGATGAAGATACTAGAAGACATGCATGCAAAATGAGCTTAAAGGCAAAACATCTATGACATAAATGTGTTTATATATATATATATATATATATATATATATATATATATATATATATATATATATATATATATATATATATATATATATATATATATGTGTGTGTGTGTGTGTAAATATAATCAGCTAAACTGCACTTGTATGCATATATTCGCCAACCTTTTAATTGCGCTGCATTAAATGCAATATTATCATACTAAGTCTAATCTGACACTCACCAGACTCCACCATAATATCCTCATCGGTCACCAGTGTGTCTGTTTCACAAGAGCTCAGGTCTGTTTCTTGATTGGACTCCAGTTTAAGCCCCGCCTCATGCATGTGAATGGCCTGTTCTGTTAGCACCTCCTCCTCCTTTCGAAGCCCCTCATTCAAAGGGCTTGTTGATGTAAAGTGTCTCTCAGTCTTTATCGATCTCTTCATTTTCTTCAGTGCTGCTTTCGATTGTTTGTGTGCTCTTGCCTCCGACATGCTTTTTCTTGGCCCTTCTAAAGATAAGCGGCCGAGTTTCTTCACCTTCTTCCTCTCAGCTTTACTATGAAGATGGATCTGGTTAATGGAGTCTTTCAGTCTCATCTTGTCTAAAGAGTTGTCCGACTGAAGTTGGCTGAACTCTGTGCTGCTGCTGTCAGTCTCAGCTTTGTAGACCAAGTTGTGAATGTTGTTGAGGTCGGAGTGAGCATCTGTCCAGCTATCCTTCACGGACCCTTCACCAGAGAGCTCGGAAAGCTCGTGTGTACATGGAGATGAAGACGGAGACCATGAACTCTCCTGGAAACACACATTAGCACAATTTAACAAAAATATTGTACTCTTATAATGCATTCCAAATCTGCATACAATTTTGCATCGCATGGTGGAACGTAAGCTTATAAAAGTCAAAACTTAATATTTTTCAATTGAAAAAATTACTTAAAAGTACAAAAATGTCAAAGTTTTGAATGCTGACATGTTCTTATTATATTTTCTTTTTAATAAAATTGAGAAACTCTTTAAAATTTCTAATTTTATAAGAACTACAGAAAAACCACTGTGATGCAGGAAAAATATTTTCAAATATTCATGAAAAATATTTATTTGAATAAATTATATGAAATTCATAAGAACAAATAGTCTGATAAATTAGCAGTATCAGCTCCATTGAAATTAATGAATTTAATTAAATGGTTAGTTCACCCAAAAATGAAAATTCTGTCATTTATTACTCACCCTCATGTCGTTTCACACCCATAAGACCTTTGTTAATCTTCGGAACACAAATTAAGATATTTTAGTTGAAATCCGATGGCTCCGTGAGGCCTTCATAGGGAGCAATGACATTTCCTCTTTCAAGATCCATAAAGGTACTAAAAACATATTTAAATCAGTTCATGTGAGTACAGTGGTTCAATATTAATATTATAAAGTGACAAGAATATTTTTGGAGAGCCAAAAAAACAACATAACGACTTATTTAGTGATGGCCGATTTCAAAACACTGCTTCAGGAAGCATCGGATCATAAATGAATCAGTGTGTCGAATCTGTTGTTCGGAGCGCCAAAGACACGTGATTTCAGCCGTTGGCAGTTTGACAGGCGATCTGAATCATGATTCGATACACTGATTCATTGGTGCTCCGAATCTTCCTAAAGCAGTGTTTTGAAATCGGCCATCACTAAATAAGTCGTTTTGTTTTTTTTTGCCGCTCCAAAAATATTCTCGTCGCTTTATAATATTTATATAATATTGAACCACTGTACTCGCATGAACCGATTTAAATATGTTTTTAGAACCTTTATGGATCTTGAGAGAGGAAATGTCATTGCTCCCTATGGAGGCTTCACTGAGCCATCGGATTTCAACTAAAATATCTTAATTTGTGTTCCGAAGATTAACGAAGGTCTTACGGGTGTGGAACAGCATGATGGTGAGTAATAAATGACAGAATTTTCATTTTTGGGTGAACTAACCCTTTAAATTCCTCTGAACATATAACTTATGACTGCTCAAATCTATGAAACCTACACATTCATTTTTTCAACAAAACTTAATTTTAATTTTACTTCCATAAACTTTCAAATGAAGAAAATGATCAATTTTTCATACTGCAGTAGTTCATCAATAGACTTGCATATTAATTTATATCAACAAAATTAATCCCAAAAGTGTGTAATATGAAAAAGAGGCTAAATATATTTTACTGAAGTATTTTTGATACTAATCTAACAGAAAAAAAGCCTTGTGTAATGTCTCAGTTGATTCCTGGGTCAAAATGGACCTGAATGCAAGAACTTTGTTCATGGTTACATCTCTTAAAAAACTACTTTAACAAATCTAAGGGGGAAAAAATGTAATTATGTGTGTTGTGACAATCTTGACATTTCCAAAGTTTGATTCCCATACTAAAAACAATGTATTTTTTTCATTAAGAAATTTTAATGCATCGCAGACCTTTTATGCATAATGGACCTGAATGCATTATAAGGGTTAAGTATTTTAACTCTTTCCCCGCCATTGACGGAATTTTCCATCATTTATGAGACAACGCTTCACCACCAATCAAAAAGGAGCAGAAACAAGCAATAAAAGCATTGCTTATGCATGTTGTAGTCTTTGAAAAAAAAAAAAAAAAAGATTTTCTCAGCTTTTGTTCAAAATATTGCTTTTTTATGAAACTTACCCACATTCAAGTGTTGATAAAAAAATCCATGAAGCTAAATACATTTTTTTTTTCTTAAAAGCAGAGACTCTGTTCTTTCTTTTTGATATATTGCATGTTCATTCATACAACAAAATATTCTGCAGCCATTCAATTGTGGTGAAAGAAAAAAAAAAAGGGCTGGCAGGGAGTTAAGAGACCATTTTGCCAGCAATAGCAGGTGATTGCCATAAAGATATTCAGAGTTACCCCTTGATTTCTGACTGTTTTATGTCATTCAACTCACTTCTGTTTGAGGTGGAATGTACCCAGCATAGGCCAGGACAAAGCTGCAAAACTTATTGAAATCCTCTACAGTCCTCTTCCTACGCTCTGGAGGCTGGAACAAAGACAAACTACATTAATAATGACCAATAATTGTACATTTTGGCAGATATATAATACTATAACAACAAGTATGTCACCAATTTCAAATCATTTAAATATATATGTATATATATTTTTGCTAATTATGCTCAGTGATTACAGATAGATACTGATCTTATCCACAGCCCATCCCCCCCCATGTTCGGCCACATGTGGCCTAAGCTATAAATAAGTAACCAGGCTGTGTAACCATTTAAAACCATTACAGAACATAACTGCGACAGCACTTACCAAAGCCTCAGTTTTACATTTCCGGACGGTGTCTGTAAAAGAAAAAGACGACATCTGCATTACTGGCAAAATCCTGATAATGTTAAACGCTGAAACTACAGCGTTAAATGAACTGTCAAGTTAGCTTTAGCTTGTGCTATCTAGACACTGTTAAAGTAACTTAAGAGCCATTTCCGTACGTGATTATTGGAATGCTACAGATGTAAGCATAAGAAATCGATTTCGAAACGTTAAACATTGTTGCAAATATTTGTGGACCAATTTGCTCGAGTAAACATCTTCACATCCGAACAGAAGCTGCTTATGCTAAAAGCTAAAGACGAGCAGCTGAAACCTTGTCTAGTCAGCAAAACAAGGAAGCAAATTGGTGTCACAACTTTTCAAATATGCTTAGAAAACTGCATGAGATGCATCTAGAAATAGTATAGAGGTCCCGTTACGTGTACTTAACCTAAGAGGATATCTAGCTGTTAGCATGAGTAGTTAATCCATTCAGGAGCGCTTTGTTAAATGGGTGTGTTACACGAGGCTCGTGTAAAACTTTGAGTACTGGAGTGAGACACTAAAATAAAACGAGAAGATACATTTTTATATGACAATAAGAAAAGTACGTATTTACCTTGGTGATGATCCATAATACCCAACATGGTGGGGTGGTACCACAAAGTTGGGTTCTTCTGACGGTTGGCTCTTTGATTGCCAGCTAATGACCTTATGGAGTCACTTTGAGTCGCGAAATGTCTTCCAAAATATATATTATTCTGTCCAGTTGCTTTTGGATTTAACAAACAACTAATGAGCTAAGCTACCGCACAACCGAAGGATTTGCCATATGCTCGGAGCGGTCTTGTGACCACAACGGTAAAACTTAGCAAATTACCAGTTTTTTTTTTCTTTTTCTTCCGAAGATCAGATCACGGTTCAGAAAATATAAAGCTGAACTGTGTATTATTTCGCCCAGACCTCATTTATCGATGATGATGATGATGATGATGGTGATATGTCGTCGGTCAGTCCTCGTTGATAACCAGCGAATCGAAGCTGGTGGCTCTAGATTTAAAAACTGATGAATCCTTGATTGTATCCACACACGCGAAGCAAACACGAAAAAAAATATTAAGCCTGCGGTTGATTTCCGAATACCGAAAAATCAGAAACTAGCTTTTTGCAACTGCATTCAACAAAGTCTTGAACGACTGGGTTACGCGCGGTCTCTACAGGAATCACCCTGTGACGCAACCACGCAAAGAGCGCCAGACTTTTTTGCGTCATGCATTTTGATGAGTACGTAATGAATATGCATGAAGTTCGTCAAAGATAACCCAAAATCTGAAAAAAATATTAAACGCAGTGTTTGATTATATACATTAGTGGAATACTCGGTGCCCAGATTTTGAAAATGTGAACATATCATGCATGGCTGGTTGCAGTTACGTCCTTGTGTCCTTACGATGAATGAACACAGGAAGCTGTGGTTCTACAGGCGCCATGTTGGATCATTCGCGCTATCCCTTTCCACGTAAAATCTCCACTAGGGGAGCCATAATGGTGCACTTTCTTTTGCCCTGTGTACTTCCTTAATCCTGGTAGTCAGCTGACCTATGGTCGTGACAATTTTTTTCTCGCTCCACTGCTTGGTAGGATATCACAAGGATTGTCGTTGATTTCATGCTAATACAGTAAGACTAATTTTTTCGTTATATGTACAGCTGTTTTTGTTGCTGTCAGACCAGTCGGTTTGGCCCTATCTCATTTTCTGTTCTGGTGAAATCTGCTCATTTGCTGATCAGAGGCTTTACTAGCAACCATCTGTCACCTGACATTCAATGGTTCCTTACGACAGTCTTCTAGATCTCGTAATTCAATAGTTGTGGTCGTGTGAATGCGTTTATTTATTTATTTGTTTGTTTGTTTAGCTGTGGTGAGTTTAGTACAGCAATCAAATTCATAACATTTTCATTTGATACTCATCTGTTACAACAGGAATATAGTGTTAATCTAAATAAATACCGGTCGGCCATAGTGTCTTCTTTTAGTATTATTATTTTGCTATGTTGACATCAAGGAAGTCTTTAAATTTGTCAGTGGTAATTGCAGTATTTATTACACAAATAAGATTGAAACTCACATTTGCTCTAAAGTATATTGCTTTGAACTGGAGCAATGCAGGAGACCTTGTGGTTCTATTGAATTTATGAAAAATGAAGATTGAAACACGTCTTGGCAATGGTGATTTTAGGTTTGGCATGTGTCTGAAAGACATTGGTGCATATTGAATGACTCTTACTGTCTTCCACTTCCACTTTTAGGTTTCCCAACACACAGGATGGATTTTTCCAAACTGCCTAAGATCCAAGATGAGGACCGTGAGGGTCAGTTTGGATATGTGCATGGAGTTTCAGGCCCAGGTAAAAATGTTATCGATGTTGTATCATGTCCTCAATGTCCAAATAAATAAAGTCACTTTGTCACAAAATGAAAACACAGCACAAAGTTTATCTCACAAGCAGTGTGTTTTGGCTTTGTGTCACAAATATAACAGTTGAAGATCAGTCATGTGATGGACAGGTTACAGTCTGTGTGTCTGTTCACTGCAGTGGTGACGGCCTCTAGCATGGCAGGTGCGGCTATGTATGAACTGGTGCGTGTTGGCCACTGTGAGCTGGTTGGAGAGATTATCCGATTGGAGGGAGATATGGCAACCATCCAGGTGTACGAGGAGACCTGTATCCTTTACCATTCATCAGTGATTTACTTACTTTAAAACCCTTGAAAAAAATTAGTCCTATTTAGATTTTCTAACTCAAGTATGGTTTTATCAAGAATCAAGTTTTAATATCAAGTATCATGTTTTAATAACTCAAGTATTTTGCCATGAAAATAGCTGAAGAAGCTGGCATGGTATTGAAAACAAAACAAACCTTTTCTACATTTGCACCAAAACAAATACTCACAATCATGGAAAGTATATTTTGTTATTAAAATAAATTGCCAGAACATACTATAAAATGCACAGAACAGAAGTAATACTAAGGTTAAATAATTTAAAGTATATTGCAGTATTATTTAAATATGATGATCATTCAGTACTGTGGTAAATGGCAAATTACCACTCCCTGCCGCGGTATGTTTTTGTGTGTTTGTATGTTCTATTGTATTTGTCTATATGTTTTCCTGAGCTATCTACAGCTGGAGTTTCTGTCGGAGATCCTGTGCTCCGTACTGGAAAGCCCCTCTCTGTGGAGCTGGGGCCCGGAATCATGGGCTCCATCTTTGACGGTATTCAGCGTCCCCTGAAAGACATCAATGACCTCACGAAGAGCATCTACATCCCCAGAGGGGTTAACATTGGAGCTTTAAACAGGGACCTAATGTGGGAATTTTCTCCTTTTCAGAACCTGAGGGTAAGGAACTGTGTGTTTCTCTGTATAAAGGGGCGTCATGCTTGTTTTTTGAGGGGGCACCAGTGACAGTTCTGCACTTTTTCCTAAGACTGTGAGTCATGATAGTCTAGTGGTATAGTTTTATAATATGCATGGGAGCTGGGTTCATTTTTATATAATCTGAAATTTAACTCGACTGCCAGTGATCACCCTACATTTTCATGTATGGAAAACAGTGGAATTTACTTTTTGAGACCACTGTTTGTGTTTCATGGGAAAAAATCCAACACCTAACAATTTTCTTTTAAATTATTATTATTTCTAACAAAATTTTACTTTTCGTTTCACTGTAATATTTACTGCAATGTCTTCAGACCCATTTATATTGTTTTTAATTATGAAATGAAGCAAGGGCGTACATTATTAATGCCTTTACTGTTGCTATTCCAGAATATTAAAGGGACAGTTCAATTCTATCATCATTTACTCACCCTCATGTCATTCCAAACAAAGACTTTGGTTGAGTAAATGATGATAATATTTTCATTTTTGGGTGATCTATCCCTTTAACAATATTATAAATCTTCTGTAGCTTTTAGAAACAAATTAATTTAAAGCATCATCACTGGACACCACAAGGCTGAACCACAGCTTATCTCTGTGTTTGGAAGCACAGCACGTATCATTTTTGGCCATATAGTATTCTCATATCTTATTAAATGCTAAATCTCATTGGTTTGTGTTTGTGTTTGTGTTGATACATTAATATTTTGTAAAATTTTAACCACCCACATGCAAAAACACCTTGGTCATACACAAAAAACATAAGCTAAATGGCATATTTGGTCTACAAAATGGAAAAAAATCACCAAAAGGCAACAACTTTATGCCACTATTAATTTTGCACTTTTGCACATATTGTGGTACTTGCAATCAAAATCCGTTAATTTGTATATTATTTGTATATTATATTGAAATGATGTACTACATTTTTACATTAATTGGACTCTCTCACTGGTTTTTCAGGTTGGAAGTCACATTACAGGGGGTGATATCTATGGATTGGTGTATGAGAACTCCCTCATCAAGCACAAGATCATGCTTCCCCCCCGCAACAGGGGAACAGTCACCTACCTCGCTCCGCCAGGAAATTATGACGTTTCTGTGAGTCACACTTACAATCATCCTCACATGTCCTTAAATACTATTACACATTTATAGACATGCATGTGAGAGTCATTCATATCAATTCAGACTTATTTGTATAGCATCTTACAAAGGCAAAAGAAAAACTCCTCAAGATGTGTAGGTAAGATGAGGAAGAAACCTAATCTTCTTAGTAAATACTGGAACTTCCCTTTTCATTGTGTGTGTGTGTGTCAGGATGTGGTGCTGGAACTAGAGTTTGAAGGAGTAAAGGAGAAGTTCACTATGGTGCAGGTGTGGCCTGTGAGACAGGTGAGGCCTGTTACTGAGAAGCTCCCTGCCAACCACCCCCTGCTGACTGGACAAAGAGTACTGGATGCCCTTTTTCCGTGAGTCTCAAACTCAAACTCATTATCTATAAGTTTGTAGTGTACTCGACTCTTATTTGAACATTTCTGCTAGGGCTGCACAATTAATCTTATTTCAATGGTTATCACAATTTTTGCTTGTCTAAATTAATATTGGCCCTCTGGATATTTTTCAATTGTCATTTCCATTCCAAGCCTCCACAAGCCTTCATGTTTGTGGAGTTTAAATCCTCCAATCAGAGCTTTTCTCTTAAAGGGGTAGTTCACTCAAAAATGAAATTTCTGTCATTATTTACTCACACACATAGGCTGCAACGTAATTGCACCTTTTGTGGTCCAGAAAAGTAAAGACGTCATTAAAATAGTCAACATGACTACAGTGGTTCAACCTTGATGTTATGAAGCCAGTACAGAGTCGGTGTTCTGACGTAAACACAGAAGCGCTGCACTGCGTTCACTGTGTCAACTGCGTAGGAGACTAACATAGAAGAGAAGAGATTAATGAAATAAAGTCGTTATTTTTGTTTATTTTTTGGGCACAAAAAGTATTCTCGTCGCTTCATCACATTAAGGTTGAACCACTGTAGTCACATTGACTATTGTAACGATGACTTTAATACTTTTCTGGACCTCAAAAGGGGCAATTACGTTGCTGCCTATGTGTGGTTCAGAAACCCTCGGATTTTATCAAAAAGATCTTAATTTGTGTTCCGAAGATCTAACGGAGGTCTTGCGTGTTTGGGACGACATGAGAGTGTGTAATTAATGACAGAAATTTCATTTTTGGGTGAACTAACCCTTTAAATGTATACATTTTCTGCCCGGTGTTTTACTTAATCTTCTCAACCTGGTGAAGATGCGCACACACTCTCTCTGCACTGCGGAAACAGCTCTGGTGTTCTGAAGGCAGACAAACATGTTGGAGTTTGGCGATCACCACTGTGATATTCTGATCAAATGAAAGTGCAATAAAGTCAGTCTCTGTTTTCTATTTTCTATTTTTCTATTTGAATATATTTAAAAATGTAATTTATTCCTTTGATGCAAAGCTGAATTTTCAGCATTATTACTTCAGTCTTCAGTGTCATATGATCCTTCTGATATGCTGATTTGGTG
This sequence comes from Chanodichthys erythropterus, assembly GCF_024489055.1. Taxonomy (NCBI): domain Eukaryota; kingdom Metazoa; phylum Chordata; class Actinopteri; order Cypriniformes; family Xenocyprididae; genus Chanodichthys; species Chanodichthys erythropterus. The sequence goes on along the minus strand of NC_090233.1, from coordinate 34,249,375 downwards.
CTCAAGAAATGCATCTTATTATTATCAATGTAGACAGTAACAGTTTTGCTGCTGGTGGAATGTTCTGGAAACCAAGATACATTATTTTTCAAGATTCTGTGATGAATAGAAAATTCAAAAGAACAGCATTTATTTGAAATGGAAATCATTTGTGACGTTACAAATGTGTTTACTGTCAATTTGGATCAATTTGCATCTTTTCTGAATAAAAATACAAATTTCTTTAAACAAAAATTAATATCTTACAGACCCCAAACTTTTGAACGGTAGTGCACAGTAATTTACAAAGTAATTTCTCAAATGACACAATCAGATTATCAGTTTAACCATTACGGTGCAGTCCTAATTTCTTCCTTTTTGCAGTTGTGTCCAAGGAGGAACCACAGCCATTCCAGGAGCCTTTGGCTGCGGTAAGACTGTCATCTCTCAGTCTCTCTCCAAATACTCCAACAGTGATGTCATCATTTACGTCGGTTGCGGAGAGCGTGGAAACGAGATGTCTGAAGTATTAAGAGACTTTCCAGAGGTTGGTATGGCATGGGTTTAATAACAACATACTTGGTCACTTTGCTTAATTCTATGTTTATGAATGTGATGTGAAATTCATAACTGGAAAAGGTTCATGTGACCCTGTTATGTGGTTTAGATGAATCTGGTTTAGATGATTTACAGTCATTTTGTTCAACAGCTGACCATGGAGGTGGATGGGAAGGTGGAGAGCATTATGAAGAGAACAGCATTGGTGGCCAACACCTCAAACATGCCTGTGGCTGCCAGAGAAGCCTCTATCTACACTGGTAAACACAAGAGCCATCTGTAGAAAGTAAAGTGTGCTGTAATGCCAGTGAAGCAGGTTTTAAAAAAAACGACTATTAATAATAAAATGAGATGGAACAAAACCTGTTAGACAACGTATAGTTAGTTTGTGTGTGGATGAATTTATATTCATAGATAGTATGCTTGTGTGTCAACAGGTATCACATTGTCTGAGTACTTCAGAGACATGGGCTATAATGTCAGTATGATGGCTGACTCCACCTCTCGATGGGCTGAGGCTCTTAGGGAGATCTCCGGACGATTGGCTGAGATGCCTGCTGGTATGTGTATATATATATATTTATATATTACAAAAATTGTTCAAGGATGCATTAAATTGATGAGAAAAGTGAGAGAACATACATTTATAATGTAACAAAAATTTCTATTTTAAATGAATGCTATTTTTTTTAAAACTTTCTATTAATTAAAAATGCATGGTTTCCACTAAAATATTAAGCAGCACAGCTGTTTTCAGTGTTAATAAATGAAGTGTTACTTGAGCCGCTTATCACCATATTAGAATGAGCCTGAAGACTGAAGTAATGGCTGCTGTAAATTCAGCTTTGCCATCATAGGAATGCATTGCATTTTAAAATCTATTATTAAAAAATACTTTCTTGTAAATTGTAATAGTATTTCACAGTATTAGTGTTTTGATAACACTTTAGTATAGGGTCCAATTCTCACTATTAACTAGTTGCTTATTAGCAAGCATATTACCAGGATATTGGCTATTAGTACTTATAAAGCACGTATTAATGCCTTATTCTGCATGACCATATTCTACCTCCCTTAAACCGGGTGCATACTTTGCGGTTTAGGCCACGATTTGGTCGTCTGAGACAAATTTTGAGAATTCTAAAAGATTCCTGTAATCCTAGGCTAAAATCTGTAGTCTTTGATCGCATGTTCACAGACAGCCGATTAATGACCGCTGCGATCAAATTTTTCCTCAGACAAAATTCTGGCAGTGTCAGAAGATTTGGCGCACAGTCCTGCAGTGTGACTTCTCCTATGACAAATGTCAAATTGTCAAAAATTGATCAAAATTAGCGCCAGAGATGTCTTTGTTATCCACCATTTCAGTCTGTGTGTAATGCAGCTCACAGTCACCGAACGTGTGTGTGTTGATGATGTAAATCTCCGGACGAGTTTTAATGTGCACGTCCGTTTTTAACGCATTTTGACTGTCGTACAGTCTGACATAAATGACGGCTGAGATCCTACAGTATGACATGAGGATCATGTTCATACAGTCTGACAAGCAACAATCATAAAGGACTGTTATAAATCGCACAATACCTAAACTTAACAGCTTCCTCACTAACTATTAATAAGCAGTAATTGGGAGTTTATTGAGGAAAAAGTCATAGTCAATAGTTAGTTAACAGTGAGAATTGGACAAAAAAATCTTATCTTAAACTTTTGTGATTGCATGATAGGTAAATCACATACCATTTAACTAAAATAAAAATATACTGTCTGGATGTACTGCATACTTTAAAATTATGCTTTGAATTGGCAGAAAAAAATGTGTCTAAAATATATCTAAAACATTTGAAGTATTCCTCCAAATCCAGCATTTTTGTGCCATTTTCACAACATGGTTTTTGGCCAAATTGTGCTGCCTTGTCCAGACCAAACTTTCTTATACTAGATAATCAAACCTTCCTGTTTTCCTCCCACAGATAGTGGGTATCCCGCATACCTTGGAGCCCGTCTCGCATCATTCTATGAGAGAGCAGGTCGAGTGAAGTGCCTGGGTAACCCAGAGAGAGAGGGCAGTGTCAGCATTGTGGGAGCGTAAGTACATTCAAATAACACTAAGTGAGCTATTATAGTAAATGGGCAAATTCCAAATGGCAACTTTGAGAAGCGGACGGCATTTGTAGGGGTGTTCCAAATGAAAGTGAACAACTGAAGCCCTCATGAAGGGCCCTTCCAAAAGGCCTTTAGCGAAGGGTATATGCGATGGTCACTTCAAGGAATTCATTTTATCATGTATAGTCATGTGACCAGCGAATACTCTTAATTAATTTTAAAGCTAGATGGCGGGAGAGTTAGAGTTAACTTACAAACAGAGCAATTCAAGTTGTTTTGGGTTTTTTGTGAGATATATTTCAGACATTTTTGTCATGTTATGTTTAAATAAGTTTCATAGGTAAGAAATGTGTTTCTTTGCAGTGTCCAAAGATGAGATGGCAAGTTTTAAAGTTGAGAACAGAGAAATGCACTCACACACATATATAACAAATATTTAACACAGGGTCTTGGCAATCTTCTTATAGCCTACGCCATCTTTATGTAGAGAAACAATTATTTTTTTCAGATTCTCAGAGAGTTCTTTGCCATGAGGTGCCATGTTGAACTTCCAATGACCAGTATGAGAGAGTGAGAGTGATGACACCAAATTTAACACACCTGCTCCCCATTCACACCCGAGACCTTGTAACACTAACAAGTCACATGACACCGGGGAGAGAAAATGACTAATTGGGCCCAATTTGGACATTTTCACTTCGGGGTGTACTCACTTTTGTGGCCAGCGGTTTAGACATTAAAGGGTTAATCCACTTTTAAATAAACTTTTCCTGATAATTTACTAACCCCAATGTCATCCAAGATGTCCATTTCTTTCTTTCTTCAGTCGAAAATAAATTAAAGTTTTTGATGAAACCACTCCAGGATTTTTCTCCATATAGTGGACTTCAATGGACACCAAACAGTTGAAAGTCATAATTAGTTTCACTGCAGCTTCAAAAAATTGTTCTACATGACCCCAGATGAGAAATAATGGTCGTATCTAGAGAAACAATCACTCATTTTCTAAAAAAAAAAAACTTAGCATTGTACACTGCTGGAATTCTAATAGTGAAGAAGAAGAGAGCTAGTTCAAGATGAGCATTTCTGGTTAAAATGTATAACATTTTATTTATTTTTAGAAAATGAGCGATTGTTTCTCTAGATAAGACCATTATTTCTTGTATGAGATCGTGTAGAACGCTTTGAAGCTGCAGTGAAACTAATTTTGACCTTCAACTGTTTGGAGGCCATTGAAGTCCACTATATGGAGAAAAATCCTGGAATGGTTTCATTAAAACTTTAATTTCTTTTCGACTGAAGAAAGAAAGACATGGACATCTTGGATGACATGGGGGTGAGTAAACGATCAGGAAAAGTTTATTTAAAAGTGGACTAATCCTTTAATGGCTGTGTGTTGAGTTATTTCGAGGGGACAGCAAATTTACACTGTTATACAAGCTGTACACCCACTACTTTACATTGTAGCAAAGTGTCATTTCTTCAGTGTTGTCACATGAAAAGATATAATAAGATATTTAGAAAAATGTGAGGTGTGTACTCACTTCTGTGAGATACTGTATATTTCTGTGGTAAGAACAGCTAATCAGCTGATGGACACCGTACTGCATTGTCATGGGAACATCCCAGGTGAAGATAATGAACAAGTTACGTTGTCTTTCATTACTCCCTTCACTCCCTCCAAATTCCCCACTTCAAGGGCTCTGCCCTTCAAAGGGAGTTGGGCATAGGGATACTCCCTTCCGTTTGGAATTTTCCCAATATTTGATGACAAGTTTCTACTGACTTTGATGTTTATAAAAATATAACATGTATTTATAACTGTAGATGTTTCTGTTCTTTCCACTCATTTTGTGATCCTTTTGAAATGAATGTTTCCCTACAGTGTGTCTCCCCCTGGTGGTGACTTTTCAGATCCTGTTACTTCTGCCACTCTTGGTATTGTGCAGGTGGGTGGATATATATATAATATAATTAAACTCTTTTAAATAAAGCATTTGTATAATATTTCATTATTTCTCTTTTTTCCCCCTTATTTGAACTGTTTTTCTCAGGTGTTCTGGGGTCTAGATAAGAAGCTCGCCCAGAGGAAACACTTCCCCTCTGTTAACTGGCTTATCAGTTACAGTAAATATACACGAGCGCTGGATGAGTACTATGACAAACACTTCGCAGAATTTGTGCCGCTGCGTACCAAAGCCAAAGAGATTCTGCAAGAGGAGGAGGACCTGGCTGAGATTGTGCAACTTGTTGGCAAGGTGTGTTTCTGTCTTATACATTGTTTGTCAAACAGTGTTACTAAAGCATAGTGTTGTTTAGGAGTGTGCAGCGGAGATAATATCTGTATGTGTAATAATCACAAAATTATTTGTATCTGTCTGTATTCGGATAAATCCAGAAGTGGGCAGGGCTTTAACCAGAGATTAATGCCTGTTTTAAATGTAATTCTGTTCTCTTTATAGTTTTCATTCAACAAATATTCTATAATTATAAAATGTATTTAAAATATCTTCTAATTTAAACAATACTAAAATGTTTGTACTATCCTTCATACTTTTTATTTTATTTCCAGAGGAACTAAGTGTACAGGTTTATGTCAGGACGTCCACAACCTCAAATAAGAGTAGTTAGACTCTATAAAATAGCTTATTAGAGAACATGGAAGTTCTAGGGGTATGCATGGAGACGGCAATGCAGCAGTTTGATTTGTGATTGCACTCTGCTCATTTCAGTCATAAAGTTTACACTTATTCACTTTACACACTCATTATTGTTTAAGGATTTTGGAGGTTTATGTATAATATCGTGCTATGCAATCCCCTGGCTCACCTATTATCCAGCAAACACCAGGAGTGACTGTCTGTTGAATATTTTTTTCATATTATTCGGTAGAATTTGTTATTCGTTTTGAAGCCAGTATAGTGATATTTGTATATTTTTATTTTGCACTTTAACATGTTATACAATGTTTTTGTATTGATTCTGAATGCGTGCCTGGGTTTATTTTGTTTCCTTACCCATAGGCATCTCTGGCTGAGACAGATAAAATCACTCTGGAGGTGGCCAAACTCATTAAAGATGACTTCCTGCAGCAGAACGGCTACACTCCCTATGACAGGTAAAGTCATCATTTGTATAATAAAGAATGTGACGTTCCCACAGCCCCTGTTTTTTGATGTCTCATTGTTCTAGTAGCATGTTTGTCATTATGTGTCAATTATTTCCTACATTATTTCCCTGTCTCTCTCTCATCCAGGTTCTGTCCCTTCTATAAGACAGTGGGGATCCTGTCCAATATGATAGCTTTTTATGACTTGGCCCGGCATGCTGTCGAAACCACAGCACAGAGCGATAACAAAATCACCTGGGCGCAGATCCGTGAACACATGGGAGAAATTCTTTATCGGATCAGCTCCATGAAATTTAAGGTACTGTTACTCAAGTATTGATGTTGGGATTTGTAGATGTAAAGATCATAGACCACAGCATTCTCTTTGAGAATGTAATAAATGATCAATTTCAATTTGCTCAGTTTAATTCAGAGCTATTGTTAATTGAGACTAAAACCATTTAAAAATTTCAGTAATTGAAAAATTGCATTGAGACCTAACTGAAATAAGTACAAACTAAATCTGAAATAAAACTGAATTAAAGTTAAATAGAAATATAAAATGCATGCAGAAACTTGAATTGACAAATTCAACAAAAATTAAAATGTAAGCTGAATATAATATAATATAATATAATATAATATAATATAATATAATATAATATAATATAATATAATATAATATAATATAATATAATATATAAATTAATAATAAATACTATAATAGTATATAAACCAGCATTATTTTAGTATTATTAAATAAGGATGTATGGTTGATTCTGTGTCCCATCCTGATCCTGTTTTGGAAAAAAATGCCATAAATTTTGTGAAAAATAAAATAATGTAAATTTTATTTTTTACATGTTTACAAAAAATGAGGTATAAAAATATAGTATTAAAAATGGAGGTACGGAACCTCTTAGACCCAACAATATGCAACCTAATTAACATGAAAATATTAAACATTTTGATATTTTGTCTTCCCCCAGATAAAACAAATATTGCGTGGTACAGTGTCAATTCTCACTACATTTAAACCTGTATTTAATCTAGCTTAAGTCATATTCACTTTTTACCCTAAAATACATGGACATGATTTTATATAGTGATTGAAAATTTTATTATTATTAAAATTGTTTGTTATACTCCATACATATTCATTATAATATTTATAAATTATATAATTTTAAAAATATATATATATATAAGATTGTTTTTTATTAGAATATTTACACTAATTTCATTAAATTTACATTGACCAATTTCACATAATGGCATATGTGTGTGTTTTGCAGGATCCAGTCAAAGAGGGTGAAGCAAAGATCAAAGCCGAGTACGCTCAACTGCTGGAAGACATGCAGAATTCTTTCCGCACTCTCGAGGACTAAAAGCAACCTTTGACCTCACATGTCTCCCACCTCTCTCCTCCCCTGTGCTGTGCATTGCATTTCCCAGTGCTCCCTTGTGCATGTGTACCTCTCGTCTTGATATACACTAAAGCTGTTCAGCTGATCTCAACGAATGAAAGTCAGAGCCAGTAGCCACCGCTAATCTGAATATGGTCTTTAAAAAGCATAAAAGGAGAGTGTTCTCACTCTATAGCTACAACTGTTACTTGGTGTTTGAACTGTAAGATTGAATTTTAGCATCTCGAGCAAATGCCTCTGTGATCTCTCTGTGCTGAGACCCACCACTTGAAGCACAGAAACAACAAAACATCTTCTCTTTTTCTCACCCCCTATCCCATGAGTCCTTGTTGCATGTGTTTGGAGCGCGGGGAGCAGTGTTTATTCCCATCTCCTTTTTTCTCTGTGACCAATAGAAATGTGTTCTACAATAATGGGAACAATGGAAGTCAAAAAGGGATCACTGAGGCTTCCCTTATTTATTTGAATCTTGTTTCGTCTCACGAATGTGATTTCTGCTCTGTGTGTGTTCTTTTGACTGTTGATCATATTCATGTGAGTGAGTTTGTGTGAGTGTCTGTGAGTTGGAGTATGCATGGGTGTGTGGGTAGATTATCGTGGCTTCTGTAGTGGTACATTTATTGTGTGTGCTGTTGTGTGTTCAGTTCCAGAGAATTAAACAATTGGAATCTGTTTAAATGACTGTTTTATAGTAACATAAATAGATGATTTTCATCTGGTTTCCCTCTCACTGATTGTTTATACATAACTGTTTAAAAGTTCGGGGGTGGTAAGATTATTGTTTTCTCTTTTAATAATCTGAATTTTCATCAGCCATTACTCCAGTCTTCAGTGTCACATGATTCTTCTTCAGAAGTCATTCTTATATGCTGATTTGGTGCTCAAGTGACAATTTTTTTTATTAATGCTGAAAACAGAAAACGAAGACTGTTTTTGTGGAAACCATGACACTCTTTTCAGGACCCTCTAATGAATAAAAAGTTCAAAAGAATCACATTTGAAATAGTATGGAAGCCCATTTCTGCCACAAAAAAAAAAAAAAAACGCCACAAAAATATCACGCAGTTGCGACTTTATATCTCAGAATTCTGACTTTATAACTCGCAATTGCGACTTTATATCTCGCAATTCTGACTTTATATCACGCAATTGCGACTTTATATCCCAGAATTCTGACTTTATATCACGCAATTGCGACTTTATATCCCAGAATTCTGACTTTTTATCACGCAATTGCGACTTTTTATCTCAGAATTCTGACTTTATAACTCGCAATTGCGACTTTATATCTCAGAATTCTGACTTTATAACTCGCAATTGCGACTTTTTATCTCAGAATTCTGACTTTATAACTCGCAATTGCGACTTTATATCTCAGAATTCTGACTTTTTATCACGCAATTGCGACTTTATATCTCAGAATTCTGACTTTATAACTCGCAATTGCGACTTTTTATCTCGCAATTCTGACTTTATAACTCGCAATTGCGACTTTTTATCTCAGAATTCTGACTTTATAACTCGCAATTGCGACTTTATATCTCGCAATTCTGACTTTATAACTCGCAATTGCGACTTTTTATCTTGGAATTCTGACTTTATAACTCGCAATTGTGAGATATAAACACGCAATTGCGAGTTAAAAAGTCAGAATTCTGAGATAAAAAGTCGCAATTCATCTTTTTTTTTAGTGGCTTTTTTTTTTGGGGTTTTTTTTTTTTTTTTTTTTTTTAGTGGCAGAAACGGGCTACCATAAAAATAGAAATCTTTTGTAACAATGTAAAAGTCTTTACTGTAACTTTTGATCAATTTAATCTTTAGAGACAGGCTTGTGTTGACCTGGACTTAAGGAAATATTTCAGCCTGTGGTTACTTGTGTAGTTGCATGAGACAGGGAATTCACCAGAGACACTGTGAATAATAAAACTGTTTATTTGTGTCAGAGGATAGATGATAATTTTCACAGTAAACAAACCAAAGCTCAAGGGACAAAATTAAGTCACAAACCAGTTCACAAGCAGCTATTTCTGAGGTGAATGTCCTGGTGGGTCTTACAAAAAGCATGTAGGTGAAAATGAAGAACTTTGCAATTAAGTTGTTTAATTAAAATGGCATATTGAAGCACAGAACAAGTATTGAGATCAGGACTCTCTTGAGAGAAAGTATTTAGTGTTGAGTGCTGATTCAAGATCAGTTTCTGATTGATATAGTGATACTCTGGTATGGGTCGATCTCAACTTGAGCTATGCAAAGCATACATCTATCATATGTTACGATCATTTGAAAAGACTGCTTTCAATACTGAAAACATACACCACAGCAGATTGAATAATGATAATAATAATAAAAACTACAACCACATGAAGCAAAACTGTTTTTCATCTTAGAACAATTCATGCGGAAATCCAGGTATTTTGAAATGCTTTATGAACTTAAAAAAAAAAAAATGCATGCATGCTCATCATTGCAAGCTCAATAGTTAATAACTCAGCTGCTCGTGCTCTTCTGTATTAGATCTGATGGGGTGTGTATGTTTTGGGGTCAATGGAACTGTTTGTGTATGTAATCGTATATTATCATTCAGGATATGGGGTGAGCTCAACGTCTCACCGTTCACTGATGTAAATTCTCGTGCACTGAGGTCAGTTCTTGGCAGTGTAAGCGTACGTGTGCTTGTCTTCTTTTACCTTTGGCCTTTACCGTAACCTCTCCGCACTTTTAACACCCATACTCCAAAGCTATCGCTCCCACATTATTTCTTCAGGCAGCTCAGTTTGTCCTTGAACTGAGTCAGTATCACAGCAACCAGCCCCGCTGCCACGCCAACAACTGCCGCAACGATGCCAATTATAGTGCCCACAGACTCTTCAGTCACACCTGAGCGGGGATTTGATGAAAAAAAGGTATAATCTCACTGTAATCTCTTATTGTCTTAGATTATTGTAATTGGCTCCCTAAAAATAGTACTTTATATGTTCACATTTATTCAAAGATTACCATTGCACATCACATATAAACCATTTGCAATTAATTTTTTAATTTTTCACTTTAATATTTATTGGTTATTGGCCATAACAGATTATTGCCACTGGTCATAATTTTAAAGGGTTAGTTCACCCCCCAAAAAAAATAAAATTCTGTCATTACTCACCCTTATATCGTTCCACACCCTTAAGACCTTCGTTTATCTTCAGAACACAAATTAAGATATTTTTGATGAAATCCAAGAGGTATATGACTCATCTATAGACAACAATATAATCAACACTTTCAATGTCCAGAAAGGTAGTAAATACATCATTAAAATAGTCGACGTGACTGCAGTAGTTCAACCTTAATTTTATGAAGTGTTGAGAATAATTTTTGTGCGCAAAAACAAAACAAAAATTAAAGCTGCAAGCAGCGATGAAAGGGCCCTCGCACCCGAGCTCACCGCCACCCGTTGACATCAGGAAAACAGTGAACAGTGGGTGACATGCATGTAAGCGAATGAATACAGGAGAATTATGGCTAAGTCATTTCAAAGTGCCACACTTCCTGCTGCCAACAAGTTTCGCTTTGACTGCAACTGAATATTGCCATGTTGATGTCTTCAGGTCAGGACTATTATCAAACATGTGAAGTTTGGAGCAGATCAGACATTGTATGCCTGAGTTACTACAACTTCCTGTTTTGTGGCATTAATCGCATACATTAGCACTAACCTAAGTGTTTTTAACGTGTTTCTAGCATGTTTGGTACTTTGTGGAATATTGTAATGTGTTTCTGGGAGTGAATTAAAATGTAAAGCATGCCATTTTCTGTTGCCAGCAGGTGGCGCTATGACTGAATATTGGCATATAGTTGTCTTTATGCCAGGACTCTTATTGCCCATGTGAAGTTTGGGGCAGATCAGAGATATTGCATGCCTGAGTTACAACAGCTTCCTCTTTCATGGCGAAATATCAGACTTTGTCAGGCCGCCACGGACACGCCCTTCACCGAAAACTCAAGATTTTTGCAATTTAACATGGCTAAAGCCTTAAGATTAGACTGACCATATTTGATGTTGTTCTGTTTGAATCTCTATGAGGACTTAATCACAATGTAAAACATGTCATTTCCTTTTGTCGGCAGGTGGCGCTATGACTGTAACTGAATATTGCCATGTTGATGTCTTCAGGCCAGGACTCTAATAAAACATGTGAAGTTTAGGGCAGATCCGACATTGTTGGATGTTTGTACCGAATTTCACACCTGTACGTGAAATTAAGGTTGATCCACTGCAGTCATGTCGATGGTTTTAACAATGTCTTTAGTACATTTCTGGACCTTGAAAGCCTTGATTATATCGCTGTCTATGGATGAGTCATATACCTGACGAATTTCATCAAAAATATCTTAATTTGTGTTCTGAAGATGAATGAAGGTCTTATGGGTCTGTAAGGACATGAGGGTGAGTAATTAATGACAGAAATTTCATTTTTGGGTGAACTGACCCTTTAACACACTTACATTCAAGCTCTGTTCTTCCTTGAAGATACTGCTGTAGTTTTTAATAATATTTTGATATTTTTGTTCTCACTGTAATTTTTAAAGTTTTAGAATTCTTTTTTAAATGTCTATAGTTTTTATTAATTTTTATTTCTGTTTTAGCTATTTTTGTACATCAAGTTCAACTAATTGAAAATGCTGGCAACATTTTTTTCAGTTAGGGTTTATTTTATTCAACTGACTATAGCAACCGTGCCTTGAATTGCACTAAGAAGACCATTAAAGGCTTCCTTGAGTTTTTTAATGAGGCCATAGACTTATTAAAAGATAAGAAAAAATGTATATATTAAATGAAATTATGTATCTGAATATTGGTTTGTACACAATTATCTTTGCAACACTAAAGCTCTCTCACCCAGCTCTTTGCGGATGCTGAGTTTGGTCCCGGCTCCATGAAGAATACTTGAGTTTGTTGATATGAAGGTACACAAATACAGGCCTTGATCTCTCACTGAAATGTTCCTTAGTGTCATCGATAGATCTCCCATAGGCAGATCACCAGACAAAAACACACGACCAGCAAACACATCCTCCACTGTATCATTTCCTAGTAGAACATTTCTCCTTGCCTCCAAACTCTGCACATACCAGCTCACCTTCTTCACAGCCAGTGTTTCACCCACATCACTTTTTAAAAAACAGGGAAACACCACATCCTCCCCTTCCACAGCTTTTGCCTTTGGAGGCTGTTGTAAATATGACACCACCTGTGGGCCAGGAGGATCGTCAGCAGGCAGAGCAGGTAAATCATCTGTTGTGGACGTGTTCAGGATGGGCAGGGGAGTTTGAGTGGGATTGGTGATAATGGTCGCATTTACGAGTAGATAAAGAGAAAGAAACCCACCTGTCAATAAAACATTATTATTATTTGCCAGTGCAATGATTATTCATTAGAATAGGCCTCATGAAAATGCACTTATGATATGTATATCATTGTATGTATATTGTATGTATGTATATTAGTATGAACAAAGCTCAATAACATCACATGACAAATATTTTTGTTTATTTTGCATGTTTAAAGCAGAATAGTAACCAATCTAGTACGTTTTAAGCAATCAAGGAAAATTCACACATATACACACTGATGCTATAAATATAGTGGCCTGCATGGCTGTGTTACTGAGTCCCTTTACTAAAATTAGAGACTCAAAAGTCACAAGGATTAAAATATCAAAATTCCTATGTGGAGAGTAAATCCTTCAACCTTTACTTTACTTACGTCAGCAGTAGTCTAGTAGTCAGTTCAGAATGAATTCCTCAAATTTTCTGAATAAAGTCTCAATTACCACTTGGCATGAATTGTGTCACATAATTTAGTGAATTCAAAAATGTTAAACTGATATGACCAAAATATTGTAAACGTAACATTAATGCTAAAGCTAATGCAGCACTAACCCTCTTTGCCTCAGTTCAGAATAACATGTCTCTCTCTCATACTTCATGAATTCTCATTAATATCTCAGAAAGTGCGTGTGTGTTGATTTAATGGCCACATAACATTTCAAAAGTTCTATTAACAGACGCAGACTGAGAAATGAGTTAAAATGAGTGCATAATGCTTTTAATAGGTGAAGATACAGTCTGTTTAGTGTAAAAGATTTATCACAATAAACAACTATGTTAATCCAGGCTGACATGTGCAAGTCAGTCATGAGTCAGTAATGCGCTTTTTATGGATATGATTACTTGTGGAGGGAGGGAAAATATAAAGTGTACTTTTTTAGAGTTTCCTTGTTAATGTGTGAAGGTAAGTTAGTAGAACACAGAGAAATGAGAAAGCTATAAATGCTAAGGGCAAGATAGTCTTACCTGTGAGGGCAGAGTGGAAAAGGTGACTAAGTAAAGTTCTAGAAGTTAAGAGACTGAAGAAAGCCATTTCTGTCTCAGAGAAGTGTCACTCTCTGACACTGAGCTGACAGAGTTACACTTTATCTCCTCCTCCTACACCACCTCACACACTTTGGTCCCTTTTCACCCACTTAGTGTTACCTTACCTTGCCTGTCTATCTTTCTATCTACCTGTTTGCCTGTCTGTGTCTATTTATCTTTCTATATTCTGTCGTTGTACACAGAAATGTGACAAAAGGTTAAATATTTCACTGTGTTATGTGTCATAACAAAATTGAGTAGCTTCTGTCAGTGGGTTTTTATATAGTCCTCTAGTCTAGATTCTGTCTTAAAACTCCCATAAGAGCAATGTGAACCCTCCAGAGTCTACAAAGTATCTACAGATTCTTTTACTGGGAGATCAGGCATGATGACAGATGGATGTGGTCTGTTGTGTTGAGATGTGCAGTATATGTGGCTATAAGCCTGAAACTTAACTCTCCCTCGCTCTACTGCGAAAGAAATTAGATGATTAGAGAGTAGAATATTTGAAATGAAAGATACATGCACTTACAGTGCTCAGCGTAAATGAGTACACCCCCTTTGAAAAGTAACATTTTAAACAATATCTCAATGAACACAAAAGCAATTTCCAAAATGCTGACTAAGTTTAATATAACATCTGTTTAACTTATAACATGAAAGTAAGGTTAATAATTTAACTTAGATTACGCTTTTTTCAGTTTTACTCAAATTAGGGTGATGCAAAAATGAGTACACCCCACAACAAAAACCACTACATCTAGTACTTTGTATGGCCTCCATGATTTTTAATGACAGCACAAAGTCGTCTAGACATGGAATGAACAAGTTTGCGACATTTTGCAACATCTATCTTTTTCCATTCTTCAAGAATGACCTCTTTTAGAGGATGGAGAGTGATGTTTAACTTGTCTCTTCAGAATTCCCAATAGCTGTTCGATTGGGTTCAGATCAGGAGCCACTGAATCACTTTCACCCTGTTCTTCTTCAGAAATCCAACAGTGGCCTTAGATGTGTGTTTAGGATCATTGTCATGTTGGAAAAGTTCACGACGACCAAGGGCACGGAGTGATGGAGACATCTTCTCTTTCAGTATAGAGCAGTACATCTGTGAATTCTTCAATGAAATGCAGCTCCCTGACACCAGCAGCACTCATGCAGCCCACATAAGGACACTGCCACCACCATGTTTCACTGTAGGCACCATGCATTTGTCTTTGTATTCCTCACCTTTGCGATGCCTTATAGTTTTGAAGCCATCAGTTCCAAAAACATTTATCTTGGTCTGATCACTCCAGAGTAATAGAGCCCCAGTAGTCTTCATCTTTGTCAGCATGGGCCCTGGCAAACTCTAGGCGGGCTTTTTTTGTGCTTGGGCTTTAGGAGAGGCTTCTTTCATGGAAGGCACCCATGCATGCCATTCCTCTGCAATGTATGCCGTATTGTGTCACAGGAAACCCAAATCATTCAGTCACCCCAGTTTGGCTTTACTTCTTTAGATAACTGCAGTGAACTTGCATGCCGATTTTCTTCAACCCTTTTTATTAGAAGATGCTCCTGCTGAGGTGTTAACTTCAGTGGACGACCTGGATGTCTCTGTGAGATGGTTGCAGTTCCATCTTTTTAAAATTTTTGTACCACTTTTGCAACAGTATTCTGACTGATAAGTAAAGCTTTGCTAATTTTCTTGTAGCCTTCACCTATCTCGTGTAAAGAAATTATTTTCTTTCTCAGGTCTTGTGACATTTCTCTTCCATTGCTGGCTGTCACAGAGACGAACTCTGTGGTTCCCTCCTTTGACCATCGGAGGGAGCCATCACCAGAATACTGACACGCTCACACTTCACACTAAATTTCCCAGCAGCCCGTACCTTAGACTAATCACACTCCCAGCTGACACCCATTACCTGGACTATAAAAGACTGCCACACACTTCTGTTAATTGTGAAGTCTTTTTTTTGCCTAGGTGAACATTTCTGAGCGTTTGTATCCTGTTTGATTTCCTGTTGCTGATTACCTCTGACCCCATTTCTCGACCCTTTGCTGCCAGCCCATGATCTCTGCCTTGGTTACTGTACTGTGAGTGATATCTGCCTGTCCTGACCCTTTGCCTGTTGTCTGACCACGATTCTGCCTGCCTCTGTTGTTCCTGTTTGCCCCTGTTTGACCCAGTCTGTACGACCACTCTGTTTCTCAATAAAAGCATGCAAATGGATCCCAGTCTGAGTAACGATTTGTTACAGAAGACTTTGCCAAACCAAGATCCAGCTGCTTTTTCTCACCTATGTGCCACTATGTCTGCCCAGGCCAGCCAGCTTGCCGCTCACCAGAATCCGCTCAATTGTTTCACAAACCTTTCAGAGGAACTGGTCAAGGCTATCCAGGGTTTGCAATACACCTCCCCGACGCCATCTCCACCACCCGCCGCAGCAACCGCCATTACACACGCGACAGGGACGCTGACAAATCCTCACCTTTCTCTGCCTGAAAAGTTTGACGGTGATCCAGCTAAGTGTAAGGGATTCATTCTCCAATGCTCGCCCATCATAAATCAACAAACCACCATGTTTAACACTGACGCTGGTAAGATCGCTTTGATTGTTCATTGTTTACTGGAAAAGCACTGGATTGGATAACGGCTGTATGGGGAGATGATGGATCTGCTTTTCCCACGTATGAGTATTTCTTGCAGAGGTACAAAGAGGTGTTTGATCATCCCAGTGATGGTGATCGTCTTATGGAACTGACTCAGGGAAGGAGAACAGCGGCTGAATATGCTCTAGCTTTTCGCACGCTCACTGCACAGGCCAACTGGGTGAGTGACACGTTGAAAGTTCTTTCAGGAGGGGATTGTATCATGAGTTACAGACTGAGTTAGCTTGCCAGGATGAGGGAAAGAGCTTGGACCAGTTCATTGAACTCACTATTCATGTTGATAATCTCATCCGTGCACGCAAAGCTGGTTCCAGACGCAGTGTCTGCACACCTGTCAATTGATTCAGAAACCACTGAACCCATGCAAATTAATGCTTACCACTTGTCAGAAGAGGAGAGAAGTCGGCGCTTAACTCATCGTCTGTGTTTATACCGCAGCAGCCCTGGTCATATGAGAAGCAACTGTCCTGAAAGCCCACGCTCGGTGAGTGACCCAAACCCATACTACTGCTCAGATACGTGTATTTCAGTGCCCATCACTCTTTTGATTAGTGACGTTCATCTAGAGACTTCCGCACTATTGGATTCAGGAGCAGCGGGTAACTTCATGTCTCAAAGCTACGCACAGCAAAATAAAATTCACAGTGGAAGCAATAGATGGTCGGCCATTGGGTTCATCACTCAACCGTTAACTATGCAGATCGGCAGCTTTCATACTGAACGCATCCAATTTCATATTCTGCCCACATCCACATCCTCTATAATACTGGGATTGCCGTGGCTCCGCAACCACAATCCACACATCTGTTGGAGAGAAGGACAGATAGAACACTGGAACAAACACTGCTTAACCCATTGTCTGCCACACTCATCCTCCTTATGTATCCGATCCATCCAGGTTGCCAAATCCACTGAGATCCCCTCTGATTTACAACTCCCCAATAAATACCAAGATCTGGCAGTAGCCTTCAGTAAGGTACGGGCTTTCCAGTTACCTCCTCCTCTTATGATTGTGCCATTGACTTAATTCCAGGAGCCACACCACCCCGGGGCCGTATCTTTCCTCTGTCTCAGCCCGAATAAGAGGCTATGAAGAAATATCTCGAGGATGAATTGGCCAAGGGCTTCATATGACTGTCTACCTCTCCTGCGTCTGCCGGGTTCTTCTTCGTGGGCAAGAAGGACGGGGGTCTTCGTCCGTGCATCGACTATCGTGGGCTGAATGAAATTACAGTCAAGTTTCGCTACCCTCTACCTCTGGTTCCTGCTGCTTTGGAACAGCTTCGCACAGCAAGGTACTTCACTAAGCTTGATCTCTACGTCGTTCCTCGGTTACATCATCAGTCCAGACGGAGTTGCCATGGATGAAAGAAAGGTCACCACCATCCTCAACTGACACTTAAGGAGTTGCAACGATTTCTGGGGTTCGCCAATTTCTACCGCCGCTTCATTTGAAACTTCAGCACCATAGCTTGCCCACTTACTAGCATGGTGAAAAAGGGTCAGAGTATACTCACGTGGACTCCATCAGCCATCGACGCCTTTCAAGAATTGAAAGAACGCTTCACTTCAGCTCCCATTCTGCATCATCCGGACCCCTCACTTCCTTTCGTCGTCAAGGTGGATGCATCTAACACTGGTCTCGGGGCAATACTCTGTCAAAGACAAGGTAACCCATCTAAACTCTACACCTGTGCATATCATTCCAGAAAACTTGCATAACGCAATTACGACGTCGGAGATCGGGAATTGCTGGCAATGAAAGCGGCTTTCGAAGAGTGGCGCCATTGGCTGGAGGGGATTACACATCCTTTCGTTGTTCTGACGGACCACAAGAACCTTGAATACCTACGAACTGCCAAAAGACTCAACCCACGCCAAGCTCGATGGTCCCTGTTCTTCTCTAGATTTCATTTCACTGTAACTTACCGCTCTGGTTCCAAGAACGTCAAAGCAGATGCCCTGTCACGTCAATTCGAAGGTGAGAATCAAAATCAAAGCCATGATACCATTTTACCTGCCTCTCTTATCGTTGCATCTATTCAGTGGGACATCATGACCGAGTTGGAGCAGGCCAATGCCGAGAATGAGTCACTGCCAGAATGCCCAGCAGAGAGAACCTTCGTGCCCCTAAACTTCCGCAACCGCATCATGGAGATTGTGCACAACTCTTCCCCCATCTGGTCATCCGGGCATCGCCGCAACCACACAGCTCTTACAGAACTGGTTCTGGTGGCCAACTCTTCCGAAGGACACCGGTCTATTCGTCAAGTCATGCCAAGTCTGCCAAATCAACAAACCCTCATCAACTTCCTGCTGGCCTGCTGCAATCGCTACCTCTTCTTCAACGTCCCTGGTCCCATATCACCATTGACTTTGTCACTGACCTTCCTTCCTCGAACGGGAACACCACCATACTCACCATAGTGGACCGTTTTTCTAAGGCCTGCCGCCTCATTACCCTCTCCAACCCTTTTATAGTCAACTGTCTGCTGGACACCTGCGTAATGAATAATTAAACTTGCATGTGGTTGAATTCTTGTTTAAAAAAAAAAAAAAAAAAAAAAATATTATATAAAACTTTTTTGGAAAACATTTTGGAAATTGTTTTTGTTCATTGAGATAAAATGTTACTTTTCAAAGAGTGTGTACTCATTTACGCTGAGCACTGTACGTACATATGTATGTACACACACACATACTGTAAATGTACATGTGTTTTACATTTTTCTCTAAAAAGCATATTTTCTGTATAATGTAACATGCAAGTGGACTACTGTAATAGCATTACAGTAGTGAACATCTAATTAGCCTACATTACCTGTTCCGACAACAAATTGAAATTGCTTTTATGTGCACAAGTGACTAGATGATGTGGAGGTTGAACAAGTAGTTTTGAGAATTTCAGTTGTTCTGAGAAATGCACCAAAGCGACTGAGAAAAACTAAGATTACAGTGGAATTGTACCTTTAATAAAAATGGTGATTTTTTTATGCTCATGTGCAATAAATTCAAAACTCTCTGCAGGATGCGGTGCTGCTGACCTCTGCTACAGAGCAGAATCCAGGATGTTGTTGCTATGACTTTGGTCCCAAGGTCATTAAACATCTCTCTGGAAAACTCGAGTCTGATTAATCACGATGACTGATTAATCAGATATTTCGTAATTATTGCTGTCGGCCATGTCAACATCGACATCTGTTGCTAATTTATAGCGCGGGTCACTCCCTGTTGTTTCACACAGATCTGCTGTTTCAGTTGTTGACTGTAGTAAAATTACCTCTTCTGCTAGGACGATTTTGTATATTGTAACAAACTACTTTATCTCAGAATCTTTAAGATATTAAACATGCAAAATAGACTCTGCAGCAAAATAAAAGCCCTGTTGGAGATTATTTTAAGTTTCTCCATCTCTATGTTGCTGTCACACACCCATAATTTCAGAAAATGGCAGGCAATTAAATGTGCTTTATACTGTATATTACAAAGTCTGTATTTTAAGTTTATTGAGTGCAAGCTGAAATTCTCCGTAGTGATTTGTGACTCTTTGCAAATATATGTCTATTAAAAAACCCTTCTACCGAAGGCCATTAGGAGATGGAATGCATATGGCTCATGCTATTTTAATGTGCAGGATAATTATAAAGACATTTATTTTACAGTTTGTCATTACAAAGGGTTACGTGACATCACGCCCTGCTCTTTGTGTCTGTCTGTGCCTCTTTCAGATTGTTCAGCTTGTTCAGCTTGTTCATGATTTCATTAGAGTGGGTGTAGAGCAAACAGCAGTCACTGCAAAAATAGGCAGCGCTTGCTTGCTCTATCAGACATAAAATGCATAACGGTTATGGATAAACTGAGTTTCCGGATCATTATGTCATCTCAGTCAGACAGAGAAAGACAACGGTCTACACCCATAGATGCATTAGACAGAAAGTCTGCATTGAACCAAGTGCATTAAGTCTAAAGGTCGGCTGCAGTATGTGAGTGTGTGAGCGCTAATCATACGCAGGCTTTTAACACACGCCTCCAGTTAGTTCCGGTTCACTTTTAGTCTTCGCCACAGAGAAGCTCAATACCAACTGCATTACTGTAAGACATTACAGTAAGAGCTGCACTATCATGACAGAGCCTAGATATGACTCCAGCGCCAGTGTGCTGCAAGATATTTTTACACATCAGTGTTTTGTTAAGTTGATTATGGGTGTCTTTAAAGGGATAGTTCAGCCAAAAATGAAAATTCTGTCATCATTTTATTCCAACCCTGGATAACCTTTTCACTTTCTAGAGAAATTCTAAAGAATCTACTGGTCTTTTTTTAAGACCCAAAGAACCATAAAAGTGGCATGATGATTCTTTTTATATCAAGTTTTCTTAAGACATACAATAGTTTGTGTGAGAAACAGACTACATTTTAAGACAGTGATAATCTTCCCCTCCATTGAGTCTTATTTGTTACCAAATCATTCAGATTGGTTTTGTGAACTGGATCAAGTGATTCATTGAAAATATATGACTCAATGAATGCAAAAAAGAGGGCTAAAATTATTACAAGTGAATGACAACTTTAAGTTTAATTTAGTTTCTCATAAAGCTATGCTGTCAGAAGACTTTAAATATAACATGGCCATATAGACTACTTTTATGATAATTTTGTATTTTAATTTTTAAAAATGTTTTTATATACATTTTGAGGCTTGAAAGTGCCTTTTCATTGTAATCGCATAGAAAGGAGCATGGGAAAATGTGAAAAAAAAAAAAAAAATGACAGAATTTTCATTTTGGAGCAAATTCCTTTGTATGTGTGTGGTTGCTTTTTTTCGTTATATAACCAAACATGGTCTGTGATTAATTGTATTCTCAGATGAAATACTTACAAGCACAAACAAAAGCACAGCTGAGGTCCTGCGTAGCAACTGGGGGAATGAAGCCCAAATCAGCAGATTATAAAGACCAGTTAGAAGGGATAAATTCTTCATATTTTGCTTGTGTAATCTGTTTGCTTTGTTTTCCCTCAAACGATGAGGTCATAGCAGAAGAACACCTGTTGTATTTTAAAGACTGTTTTATCAGCAAACTGCTGCTGTTGAAGCCTCTTGCATGTCTTGTAGGGATTGTATGTAAGTGTTGTAGGCTAATCATTACTGGTGTTTATGCCATTTTGAGATTCAAATGAATAGAGAGTTACGCACATGCCTTTTATTTGGGTAAAACTGTCCTGAAAGGGTTAGTTCACCCAAAAATTAAAATAATATAATTTATTACTCACCCTCATGTTGTTCCACACCTGTAAGACCTTTGTTCAACACAAATTAAGATATTTTTTATGAAATCCAATGACTCAGTGAGGCCTCCATTGACAGTTAATTTACACTTTCAATGCCCAGAAAGCTACTAAAGACATATTTAAAACAGTTCATGTGATTGCAGTGGTTCAACCTTAATGTTATGAAGTGATGAGAATACTTTTTGTGAGCCAAAAAAACAAATAACAACTTTATTCAAAAATATCTAGTGATGGGTGATTTCTTTAAATATGTCTTTAGTATCTTTCTAGGCATTTGAAAGTGTCAATTATATTGTTGTCAATGGAGTCCTCACTGAGCCATCGGATTTAATCAAATCTTAATTTGTGTTCCAAAGATGAACGAAGGTCTTATGGCTGGGGAACGATATGAAGTTGAGTAATGACAGAACTTTCATTTTTGGTGAACTAACTCTAGTAGTATTTGTAATATAATGTAATAAAATAAAGTATTTTTGTAAACTCTAGTTAGGACTTGTACTGTTTTTTTATTAGTCAAGTATTTAATACACTTTGTGAAACTATTTTCACTGTCATTTTGCCTTTGACAGGTGCCTAGTGTGCTATTCAGTAGCAGTGACCTGCTGGGTTTATGAAGGAACATTGTGTCCTCCTGTTGGTTCAGGTCACCGCTTACAAGAAACCTGATCTCACAGGGTGTGGTCACATCAAACGGATTCGCATGTCCAAATTATCGCACGAGGAGCTCACATACCATCTCCACTGTGACCATAATTTGACCCTGACCTGCCAAAGATTGATGTGTCAACTGCTAAAAACACATACAACCAAGTTTGGTGCGAAGGAAGATAGAGAGTTATGAGCACTGTAAGCAATCTAATGACATGTATACTATTTAGAAGGACAGACTTAGTCAAGACTCAGCGCTTACCAAGTATTTTGTTTCTTGATGGGATTGGGGACTCCAGCAGGAGCTGCAGCAGCTCTGCCACCGTACGACTTCACCTCCACAAGAGCCCACTGTCTTTCACATCATGTAGATCCTGCTGACCACCGGAAGGAAACTTTTAATGGCTGACTTGCAAGAATCGTGCCGGATGAGCAGTAGCACACCTGGTCTATGGGCATTTTGAATTCTGCTTAAGAAAAGCTAAAAAAAATGCCAATGTTTCTAGAAAGTCAGAGGTGTCATGCCCATTCATATACTTGAAAAAATTGAACTTTTGAACTCTATCACAATATAAATAAAAAACAATAAAGCCAGAACATAAAATGTTGAGAATTTTGGAGTAAAAAGAAAAGAAAAGTAAAGCTGCATAGAAGGGGTCAAAACTCAAAAGTGAAAGGTCATGACTGATTTCAATTTGACGAGCAGCACACATATGGTAAACTTTACTTTTTTTTTGTAAATATGCCTATAACTAAACACTGTTTTTGTAGCGTATTCGTTCACAAACATTGACGGGCAGACGATAGAAGAGTTAAAATTTAGAGATGAAAAGGGTCGGCTACTGTGACCCGATGTCTGGCCTCCCGGTTATGCACGGAACGCGCGCGCTATCTGTCCTCGTTGATTCACGTTGTCGCTGTCACAGTAACACCTGCCAACTTCCTTTTTCAACGCCGCCACCCAACCCTAATCGGTAACAACGCTCGTAAACAGATCTCTCACGCGCCTGCCCTCTCGGAAGAACGCTTGAGAGAGTGGAGCGGGAGCGCGCAGAGTTATCTATCACTGCCTTCCGGACAGTCCTGAGAATCTTCACGTGCTGGACCTCATCTGATAAACCCCACAAGGACGCGCCTTTCTGTTTATTGGAGGTATTTAAGGAGCAAACGACTGAGATGTATCTCTTAAAAATATATATTTTGATAACATTTATATAATTGCTAAATGAAACGAAGACGCGTCTGGACTTCCACCTGCGTTCTCTGACGGGGAAAATCGGATTAATGGGAAAAGTTAAGCTGGATTTCTAGGATGACATCTTGACATTTCAGGGTAAACAAACAGACAAAAAAGCTGGGGTCAGCCTTTTCTTTCTCCAGACTACTACAAGTGCAACTGAAGATCAGGGAAGACTCACCACAAATAGATGTATAAACTGAAGAACTTCGTGTGGGATGCATTTCCATCTGTGTTGAGGCTGTTAAAACATAGGTAAAAATTAAGCTAAGATTATTTTGATAAAGGTTTCAAATGAAAATCGTTGATATATATTTTAAGGAATTGAATCATCCTTTGTAGGGTTAATTTTGAATCACAGCAAACTCAAGGGCAAACCTTTTGTTTACTCCAGGGATCAAATGTAATTTAGAACATGTCAAACACATGCCGCTCAATTATTTTCTCTATCGAAAACTATGACAGAAAATGGCCTCTCAGGGAAAAGTTTTTTGATGGCCCAATTATTTGATCCACTTGAGACATCAGATGGCCTTAATTCAAGTAACAAAGAGTTGATTCAGATATTAACGCTTTAATGCATGAATTATGACAACCTCAGTCAGGAGGTTACAGAGATTTTCAGATGTCCACTTAAGTGGACAGTGTGCATTTTTGGTTTTAAATAAGATGCTGTATTAAACATAAAACAGTAATAACACAGCAATCTACACTGATCTATTGATGTTTTCAGACTGTGGAAAAAACTAGCGATCAGGTGTTTTCAATCTCATATGAAATGAGCAGTGTTGGGAGTATCACATTACAAGTAACATGCATAATGTAATCAGATTACTTTTGATGTAACGCATTACAAGTAATGTACATTACATAATCACATTACTTTTTGATGTAACTGCAATTATATTCTAATAACACAAATACATTTATTTACAGCCAAAAAACTACTGCAGATGAAATATTTTCAAGAACAACAATCACAATAATAGCATGAAATGTAACTGAAATATACTGTAGCTAGTGATGCATTAAAGGAACACTCCACTTTTTTTGAAAATAGGCTAATTTTCCAACTCCCCTAGAGTTAAACAGTTGAGTTTTACCGTTTTCGAATCCATTCAGCCGATCTCCGGTTCTGGCGGTACCACTTTTAGCATAGCTTAGCATAGTTCATTGAATCTGATTAGACCGTTAGCATCGCACTTAAAAATGACCAAAGAGTTTTGATATTTTTCCTATTTAAAACTTGACTCTTCTGTAGTTAAATCGTGTACTAAGACAGACGGAAAATAAAAAGTTGTGATTTTCTAGGCTGATATGGCTAGGAACTATACTCTCATTCCAGCGTAATAATCAAGGAACTTTGCTACCGTTCCATGGCTTCAGCAGTGCAATGATATTACGCAGCGCCTGTGAGCCCCTGCTTGCACAGGGAACGTGCCTTGCAACCGTTTGTGAGAGACGCTGCGTAATATCATTGCGCCTGCTGCAGCCATGGAATGGCAGCAAAGTTCCTTGATTATTACGCCTGAATGAGAGTATAGTTCTTAGCCATATCAGCCTAGAAAATCGCAACTTTTCATTTTCCGCTGGTCTTAGTACACGATCTAACTACAGAAGAGTCAAGTTTTAAATAGGAAAAATATCAAAACTCTTTGGTCATTTTTAAGCGCAATGCTAACGGTCTAATCAGATTCAATGAACTATGCTAAGCTATGCTAAAAGTGGTACTGCCAGAACCGGAGATCGGCTGAATGGATTCGAAAACGGTAAAACTCAACTGTTTAACTCTTGGGGAGTTGGAAAATTAGCCTATTTTCAAAAAAAGTGGAGTGTTCCTTTAAGTCCAATTTAGTGGATAGATGATTAATCAGAATTTCCTCCCAATCTAAAATCAGTACTTGGAAAATTTAACAATGATATGACTTCTTAGATGTTACTTGATGCTACATTTTTTTTAGGATAGAAGGAATGGATTGGTATTCCAGATCAACTTGGCATTTCTGAATGGCCGTCAGTTATCTTGGTTTGGAGGGAAAAAAAAATCCACATAAAAAGGTTTGTCACTTGGTGGCAATGTATAGGATGATGCACTAGTGTCCACTGAAGAGGTTGATGTACAACAATGCCATCAAAATCCATGCATATGCAAGAAAACGCTTTTTGAGTAGCTGTCCACTGTAGTGACCTCTATGTGTGAAAGGGTTAATATTTTCTGCATTGTTAAAAATACTAATTATAGACCACATAGCTAATTATAGACCAGTGCCTATGTTATTGTGTGCGTCCATCTGTATTGTCTGTGCCAGTGTAAGCTCCCAAGTGAGAAAGGCATGGGTTGGGCCAGATGTCAGTGTTAGACACCTGACTATGTGCTGTTCCTCTGTGACCTGAAACTAGTAAGTGAGTTTAGGCCACAAGTGTGTAAATTGCCTATAAAATTGATTTACCTCCCTTGAACTTTTTTGTATTCAGTTTATTGTATTTTATGTAAGTGATCATAACAAAAAATCCCTGTAATGTCAAAGAAAAAAAACACATACATTTTGTTAAATTCATTAAATGCCTTCATTGAATATTCATTAATAAAAACCAATTAACTAAGAATCTGTCCTCCAAAATTACACAAAAGAGCAACTGTTTTGCATATTTCATAAACCTATTTCATAAATTTGCGCATTGTGAATTGTCTGATAACCATCAAGATCAACAAGAAAAACAATATTGGCAAGAACTGATTTTATGTTATTTCTTTCCAACCAGTGCAACGCATGGTTTTTTTCCACGAAGCTTCTGATGTAAAAAGCAGCAGATGAACTGCGAGGGAGCTGAACAAGAAATCCACCTGCATCTGTTATATCAGCTAACTGCTAAAACTACCAACAGCCCTGAATCAACCCTGTCCCGAGATGAACGAACACTTTCCACTTATTTGAATAAATGTGATCTAACCGAATCCTGAAAAAAGCTTGATCTCACAGTGGAAGCAGATTGTCTCTGACACAAAGAGATGAAACGAGAACGTTTTAAGCCTCCGCAACCAGATGACCCTCTGTGCTGCTGTGGAGACATCGACCAGCAAAGAGAGTACTGCTGCTGTGACTGTGAAGAACTTGATGATGCCTGTGAAAGGTCAGAGGTCAACCATTTAACCATTCATGGCATGCAGATAAAGTTTGTCATTGCATTTGTTCATGTAAGCTTTTTAAAGAGTAGTTCACACAGAAATTATTCTAGGAATTCATTTTGTCCTCATTTACTCACCTTCACTTTGTTCCAAATGCTTATTTTATCTGTGGAACACACAAGGAGATCATTTTCAGCTGCTCTTTTTCATACAACAAAAGTCTGTAAAGGTGTGTAAATGATGACAACCCTTTAATTTATGAGTGAATGCATCAGTTTTTAGTTGTTTTGCTCTTTTCACTGAAAAAGTCTGTATTTCTCACCCTTCTCATTAGGTTACTCAGAGGAGAACCAGACAAGCCAGACATCATCTCTCGTTTCATCTCTCGTATGGCTGATCATTTGGGTTTGCCATGTTGTGCCATAGGACCCCTTCGATTAGAGCTCTCTGTTTTACCTCCCATGGTATTGATTCCTGGCCTGTTGCGAGTAGCCGCAATTAATTGTATGTTGGGATTTGTGGTCTTAACTGCCCTACCAGGACTGGTGCTTTGGTATTACTATGTGACTCACAAAAGGAAAAGACGCACATTGTTTTTCCTTAGTTTGGCACTTTTCTCCCTTGCCTATATGTACTACCTTTTCCTTACCGAGATCGTTCCCAGAGGAGATGTAAGTAATCTGCAGCTGGTTACTGCGACGACAGGCATGATGTTGACGCTTATCTCCCTTGTGCGCACCAAACAGGGACCAGGCGTTGTCAAATCCCAATCATTAGCTCTGGGAATCAACAGTAGCTCTACAACCAATCAGAGCACAAACTTACCCAGAGACTCCACCCCCTGCAATGGAATCAGCCAGTCAAAGGTGGAGAAGGAAGGAAAGAAGAAGTTATGCCCTGTGTGCCAACTGGTGCGCCCACCAAGGGCTGGGCACTGCAGGATCTGTGGGGCATGTGTCCTTCGAATGGACCACCACTGTGTTTGGTGGGTTTCTCATTCCTTCTTCTTTGAAAATTTAGTATGAACACTTTATTCTCAGTGTGAAGTGAATTATTATTATGAATAATTTAAATATTCTGAAAACTACAGAAAGAATTTGTGCACTGCAGCCATTTTCTGTATCTGTATGTGTATCTTTTAATGACAAAATTAAACACTGCCATTCAAAAGTTATCTTATACCCACCAAGGCTGTATTTATTTGATCAGAAATACAGTAAAGCAGTATTATTGTTAAATATTATTATGGTTAATATAACTGTTTTCTATTTGATTGTATTTTAAAATGCAATTTATTCATGTGATGGCAAAGCTGAATTTCAGCAGAATCATCCTTCAGAAATCAATCTTAAATGCTTTTTTGGTGCTCAAAAACACATTATTATTATTAATGTTGAAAACAATTGCGCTGATATACTACTACAGTAGATAGTATTTTTAAATTATTATATTTTATTATAATTAAATATATATATATATATATATATATATATATATATATATATATATATATATATATATATATATATATATATATATATATATATATTTTTTTATTAAAAACCTTTATATAAATAAATAAATAAAAATCCTGATATATGCATAATAAAAGGAGAGAGAGTAACTGCTTCCATTCATGAAGTTCACAGTTTAGTCATCTTGGTGTCACAGACTCATTATTTCGTTATGATTTCAGATATGTTCATTAAAAATATTACTTTATACTTGTGCTTGTTGGATAATCAGTCAAAAGAATGTTTTCTATTATTATATAATTAATATTCATTAGTCATTTTTATGTCAGTTTTTGTGCCTTTCCTACATATATTTGGCTTCATGCACATCCCAACTATAGAAATAGTTGAACAATTCCAAAAATGAATTGTAGGTCATCTCCCTAGCATTCTCATGCCAGTTATTTAATTCTATTTCTGATCTTTCCACAAATTGTATGCATGTGTACACTACCCCATCAGACACACACATATGTTCAAGCTGATTCCCAAAAGACGTCACTGGAGCAAGACAGGCTGGAGAGACATGTGCATAGGCCACAGGAACGCAGCTTTCAGCACAGAAAAGAGAGATCTCACCAGGCCAATCTGTCTCTGTGCTGCTTCAACACGCACACAGGCACAAATAAAAATAGGAACTTGCCATAAACCACATCTAAGAGAGAAAATAGCGTAACTGTTCTTGACTTGGTTTTTGGTATAAATATGTCTGTGTGTTTACATGACTGCTTATTTTTTGTGTCTTTGTGTGCGTGACTCTCCATGACAGGATAAACAGCTGTGTAGGCCAAGCCAATCACAGGCAGTTCATTTTGACGCTCCTTCTCTTCCTGCTGACATCCTTCTACGGGATCAGTTTGGTGTTACGGAGTATATGTCCACGACAGAGTCTATTCACAGCTATGTTATACTGTCCCGGAGTCTACAGCCAATACAGGTACACCATCCACATATATATATATATATATATATATATATATATATATATATATATATATATATATATATATATATATATATATATATATATATATATATATATATGTGTGTGTTTAATAGAAAATATGCACATACGCAGTGTGTTTTTAACCTAATATAACACATTTGTGTGTGTTTGTGTGTGTAGCACAGCGCTGTGCTTTACATGTGTGTGGTACAGCGTTATCATAACAGCCGGTCTGCTCCACCTGTTCATCATTCAGATTATCAATGTCAGTTACAACGTAACAGAACGTGAAGCTCAAATTGCTTTGCGCAACAAAACTGGCAGACGGCGCTTTTGTGGCCTGGTTGTGGAGACTGGTGTCTATTCACGAAGCTTCCTCCAGAACTGGATTCAGTTCCTCACAATGAACACGGATGAGAACGATTCCCCCTTCATCTTCACAGACATGGTATGACACAAGAGACTACAGGCATGAAGATCCTGGGTAGTATTTAAGCCATAATGATGTGATATGTTAAACATGACTGTGGTGTGGTTAGGCCTAAAATGTTGGTTGACACATTTACCTTGTTTGCATCAGGCAGAATGGTAGTATTATTTATTATGAATGGTATGGAACTGGCAAGCAGGAACTTTTTAGGCAGTCAGTTTAAATTGATGAAAACATATTTAATGCCTGTGGGGTTTTTTTTTTTAATTATTATTATTCCAGTTTTCATGTACACTGATGAGCCAAAACATTATAACCAGTCACAGGTGAAGCAAATAGTGTTGATCATCTCATAACAAGGCCACATATTAGGGTCTGGGTAGATTAGATGGTAAACAAACAATCAATTCTCGTAATTGTTGGATGCAGAAAAAAATGGACAGGAATTAAGATCTGAGTGACTTTGATAAGGGCCAAATTGTTATGGCAAGATTAGGTTAGAGTATCTCTGAAATGGCAAGGCATGTGGGTTGCTCCTGGTCAGCAGTGGTAAGAATTTACTAAAAGTGGTCCAAGGAGGGACAAACCTTAAACCGGAGACAGGGTGGGCTCCCAAGGTTCATTGATGCACAAGGGCAATGATGGCTATCCCGTCTTGTCCAAGCCAACGGGAAGTCTACTGTGGCACCAAAGTCACACCAAATTTTAATGCCCTACAATGGGTACGCTAGCATCCACTGGACCTTGAAGCAGTGAAAGAAGGTCGTCATTTTCTTTTGCATCACATGGACGGCCATGTACACGTGCACCGTTTACCTGGGGAAGTGATGGCACAATGATGCACTGTGGGATGACAACGAGCCAGTGGAGAGAGTGTGATTCTTTGAGCGATGTTCTGCTGGGAAACCCTAGGTCCGGTCATTCATGTGGACGGCAGTTTGGATGGAACATGCCACCTACCTAAACATTGTTACAGACCAGGTACACCATTCATGATAATGGTGGAAGTGGGCTCTTTCAGCAGGATAATGCACCCTGCCACACTGCACTCATTGTTCAGGAACGGTTTGAGGAACATGATGGAGAGTTCAAAATGTTGCCCCAGCCTCTAAATTCCCCACACTATAAAAAATAAATAGTTGAACATACTGCAGGCCTCAACATTTGACACAAACCTCAAGAATGATGACAATCAATAAATCTCTCTTTACATTACAAATAACTAACAATAATGACAAAATAACTACAACATTTTTTAAAAAGAAGTCAGCAAACAGAAAAACAATAATACAATAAAAACAGTAAACACATAATTTATTCATGCTGCAATGCGTGCTGGGAACTCACGGGGGATTCTGTGTCTGACAGGGGTTTTTATGTAGTTTCAAGAAAATTGCATTTCTTAGTATTTGAGACTCAAATGGTTTTGTGAAACTGAAAAATATGTAGTTGCTTTTTTACAGTGCAGATCTCAATCCAGTTGAACATCTGTGGACCAATAAGTTCGATCCACGGCAGCTCCACCTCGCAACCTACAGGACTTGAAGGATTTGCTGCTAACATCTTGGTGCCAGATACCACAGGATGTCTTCAGGGGTCTTGTAGAGTGCATGCCTCGACAGCTCAGCGCTGTTTTGGCAGCACAACAGCACTTTAGGCAGGTGGTCATAATGTTTTGGCTCATTGATGTATATGGGCATAATGAGGTTCAGTGGTTTGCAGTCACAGTAGTTTTTTTATGAAATGAAACTTCCTGGTTGCACATAATGAAACTTTGCCCATAAGTCTGAAACTTTATAGCAGAAATAATCAAATTGTATGAATGCAACATGCTGCAATAATCAAACATAAGTAGGTAACTTTGTAATCTTAGTAGCAAATTAAGTGTGTTTTAATGACAAGTGTAAGAAATAGTATACAGTAAGTTTTATCTGATGATCAAAGCCCAGAAAATAAATGTCACAACCTGAAATATCCCCGAATTATTGCAATTAAGAAATGTATTAGTGATTATTATATATTTATAGATATTTATAAATATTATTATATTTAAAATATTATAATAGTTCACCCCAAAATTAAAGTTCTTTCATCAATCACTCACCATCATGTTGTTTCAAAGTTTTCTTGACATATTATAGGACAGGATGTTGAATAGAGACAGTGTACATTTTTAGCTATTTCCTTTTTAAAGTGGGGCATCTATTGAAACCTTAAAGGGGCTCTATGTAAGATTTTTACTTTAATAAAGCATAAAAATATCCCAATATGTTTGCAGATATTTAACACGTGCAAGTTCACCTACTTGTTTCTCAGACAGACAATGCCAGATATTCTATTTTGAAAATGTGCGTTCCATGTCGGAATGTCTGTTTTTGTTTTGGTCTGTGGGAAACCTCTGCTGCAGTTTATCCAATAGTATTTCGACATCACAGGTTGCCAGTTGGCAGAAAACACCGCGTATTGCAGCTTGTATTGCGCATAATTTTAGTCATTCCCGCAGGTTTCGCGCTCACACCAAAAGCGCGCGCACCACTGATCTGTATAAGTGAAGCGAACAAGCCATGCTCAGTCTTCAGGGACAGAAATCAAACAGAGTCACAAGTACCAAAATAAGCGCCTTCCAGCGCTTAAACTGTCAAATACATACAAAAGTATGTCAAAACCAGCGGCACAGGCAATCTTGGCGTGTACACTGTCAGTTTTTAATCGTTAAATAGCTAAGAAAGTGAACCCAAGTCGTGTGTAACATTATTGGGTCCGTTGAACACCGTTCATAAACTCTTAAAGGGACAGCAGTCCAATATTCCTGCTGCTGTCTGTCATGTTAATCAAAGAACAAAAGACAAATCACTTTCTGCTTTTGACTGAATACGTTGTATAACTTTAATGGTAAGAATTATTTGCAATAAAGACGACAGAAATTAAGGTAACCATTGCAAACACAATGTGTTATTTTACATTTGATTACTTTAATTTCTGTAGTATTTCTTACCGGGAATAAAAGTTAACCCGAAAAAATTAGTTTCATAGCTCTCTTTATTCTATTGCATTTATTTGAGCTGTTTATATTTTATTACTGACTTTTACTTGTTTTTTTTATGAAAATAAAACTCTGCATTGAAGAAAAGTAGATTTTTGTTTGTATACGTTGTCTTTTACAGTTCTTAGAAAGAAAATCAGAATCAGCAAAAAATAGGTATCGGCTGATCACACTAACAAAAAATCAGAATCGGACAAGAAAATTGCAATCGGTGCATCTCTACTAAAAAGCCTCTGAATCCATCTAAATATCTCTATGAACAACAGCATATCAAAACAGATAAATCAACTCATTAGCTTACAGTGTTTAAGTCTTGTAAGGCCCACCTAATGGGCCCAATGACGGTTTCCCACAGGACGGGGAAGGTTTACGCGTGTATGTCTTTTCAGCGTCTCTATGAAGTTCACTTAATTTCACTCGTTTAATCTGACTCCAATTTCAAATGATTCTTATTCGTTGTGCTTCCAATTAGAAATTACTCATTAGTTATGCATTAATTTAGATATTTGATTATTCCGATTATCTTATATCTTCAATTATTTCGTTCACTGCAGTCCCGGTATGGCTTTAGAAGAGTCACTTCGGCCGACTGAGTGCTCTTCCCGGACACAAACTCGTCAATTCTGACCTTAAACATTGGATGCAGGGTAAATATCTACCTTTAAGTCGGTCGCGCTCTGCTCACTTGTAACAAAAAGCAGTTTTTTATATATTTACGAAAACTGCAACTTAAGGCAGTGATAGTCAGAAATTGAAATGGACTTAATATATGTGCCCCATGGGGGTTTTCCTTTTGGAGTTAGGGCAAGGCGTTGCCCTTTGCTATTTCTCTGAGATCTTCTTCTCTAGGTGAGTTTTATTGCTTTATTGCAGGATGCTTGATCTCAGTTTTCGTTTAGAAGGAAAATCAAGTCTCCTCAGTTTTCATTGTCAATTGCGCTCCCTATTGTTGCTGGCAACCATATGCTGTAAAAGCTGGCAACCCGCGTCTTTGAACAAGGGGGCGGGCCAAACAATATTTTGAATTTGGACTGCAGTACCTATTTTGAACACTGGGTGTCATTATTACATAGAGGCTCTTTAAAGCTGATAGTTCACCCAAAAATAAAAAAATTCTGTCATCATTTAATCACCCTTATGTCATTTCAGAACTGCTTGAGTTTTCTTTTTTTAATTAATTATATGTTTGTTTGTTTATTTATTTGGGTTGAACACAAAAGAGCATACTTTGAAAAATGTCTATGGTGTTTGTCCATACAATGGTGACAAATGTCCAATATACTCACTCTCATGTTGTTCCAAACCAACAGATTTTTCACATACAATGAAAGTCGATGGGGCCCAGTGTTTTTTTTTTTTTTTTTTTTGACCCCAAAAAACAACATTAGACACCATCATATCAAAAAAAAAAAAAAAAAGTATTTTGTGTGTGTTTCATAGGGGAAAAAAGAAAGTAATACAGGTTTGGAATGATATGAGGGGAACATAAATTTCATTTTTGGGGTGAACTATTCTTTTAAAACTGTAAGAAATATTTAAAAAGATTGAACACAGATTTATCAACCTGCCAAATGCTAGTAAACCAAAAAATTATTTTTTACGGCAAATGTATAATCCTTGTAATTGTAAATATGCTGCTATTTGTAGTGTGCTCTCTCAGGACGAATGTTATACACTTTTCTGTAATGACATATTTCTATGTTAAATGCTCCTTGAACAATAGTGTGTTAAAGGGTTAGTTCACCCAAAAATGAAAAGTCATTAATTACTCACCCTCATGTCGTTTCAAACCCATAAGACTTTTGTTCATCTTCAGAACGCAAATAATATCTTTTTGATGAAATCTGAGAGCTTTCTGTCCCTCCATACACAGATACACAATTGCAACTTTGACAAAAAATTCATAGAGATCATAAAATGAATCCATTGAGCGGTTTAGTTCATATTTTCTGAAGAGACTCGATGGCTTTATATGATGAACAGATTGAATTTATTCACATATAAACATTCAACATTCAACTCAAATCAGTTATGGTAAATGAAAGCTCAAGCATGTTTGCTTAACGTTTGCTTGTGTGTTACGCAGCACGTTTGAGCTTCCACAAAGAGGTTCGTTCTCGCGCGTCAAGCAGGTTTGGTTGAGCTTGTTTATGTTCACGATCAATGTTTATATATGAATGAAAGCCTAAATTCAATCTGTTCATCATATAAAGTGATTGAGTCTCTTCAGAAAATATGGACTAAACTTCTCAATTAATACGGATTGGTTTTAAAATCTCTTTATGAACTTTTTGAAGCATCAAATTTTCAATTGCGTATAGGCTGTCTATAGAGGGACAGAAAGCTCTCAGATTTCATCAAAAAGATCTTCATTTGCATATAAGGTTTGGAACGACATGAGGGTGAGTAATTAATGAATTCATTTTTTGGGTTAACTAACCCTTTAAGTAATGCTGAGGTGTTCTTTATTGTCATCTATATTAAATGAATGATCATACATCATTAAGTGTACAAATAAAGATAATGTGTTTAAATGAATTCTGTTATTTACATATACTGCCACTCACAAAAGTATGACACATTGGTTGTGAAACATGTGAGATTATGTGAAACGGTCATGAGTGACCTACCTATGCAGCGGAGGGAGACAGGAAGTGGTTTTTATAGCAGTGCTGGTCCAATAACCTCTGTGCAACAACAAGAATGACAGCAAGACAGTGGAAACACAAGAACATATTTGCATGTGTGCTTTAGACTACACTTTCTCATTTATGCAAAATGAAGTGAAATGACACCATGAGACTATTACAATTTTAATTTATACAGATTGATATGAACAATGTTTTATTTATTTATGTTTTTAAACAAATTGCAGTGTAAAAAGAGTATCGA
Source organism: Chanodichthys erythropterus (assembly GCF_024489055.1). Classification (NCBI taxonomy): domain Eukaryota; kingdom Metazoa; phylum Chordata; class Actinopteri; order Cypriniformes; family Xenocyprididae; genus Chanodichthys; species Chanodichthys erythropterus. Next base: position 34,214,015 of record NC_090233.1, on the reverse strand, counting down.
TTATTTGAAATCTCACTGGCTACTTTAAAAACAATAAAGAATTCTTACAATCACATCCCTTCTAATATACAGTTCTTAGACATGGTACTTCTTTACAGGAAGTTGTTTTAAAAGATAAGATTAACTGTAACTCCTGCCCCCAACTTTTAGAGCTACCAGGGTTGTCTTTGTGGTTGCTTTCTGTCTATGCTGAAAAATGCATTAGACGACATCGCACGTCAAGCATAGCGCAAGACACCATGATGAGGATCGGACAGATTAATCCATCTCTAGTATCTGAACAACACCGGACCCATGTGTTAATACTCTTCATAACCCTTATAACAGGTAAGTGTATGTGAGAGAGTATGTGACTTTGAGACACACACACAGACAGAGAAAGGCTTTACTTTAGTTTTTGTTATACCTTCAAAAGCTTGGGGTCTGTTGTGAGATGTTTATGAAAGAAGTCTTGTATGCGAACCATTGCATTTATTTGTTCACAAATATTAAAAACAGTATTGTGAAATAACTGTTTTCTATTTTAATATATTTTAATTTATTCCTATAATGACATAAGCTAAATTTTAAGCATCATTATACTCCAGTCTTCAGTGGCATGATCCTTCAGAATCATTTTAATATGCTGATTTGGTGCTCAAGAAATATTTTTTATGATTATGAATGTTGAAAACAATTATGCTGCTTAATATTTATGTGGAAATCATGATGTATATATATTTTTATATATTTTTTTTCCTGATAAATATAAAGTTTACAAATTCGCTCTTCAGTTCAATGCCAAATAAAATGTTATTACCAAATAAAAGAATTAATTTCTTTCAAAAAAGAGAAAATGTATTCCCCTTTAAACTTTTGAACAGCAGTGTATTCTTGTGATGTATATAATGAAAACTTTTTAATGAAAGAACTGAACTGTTAAAAGAAGGAAACTGGCAGTTAGATACAGGAAGAGAAAGCAAATATGGGTTCACAAGCACCTGACAGTATAAGAACTGAGCTCTTTTTCACATCTACTGATTGATTAGGTGTGCTATTTTATAAACTGTTTAAAAAATGATTTACTGATCATACAGAGAAAAGCTGATAAATTATGCTGTTCAGTTCAGTATGCTGAAAATGCTGTTTGTGCCATAACACGTTTCTTTATTCTTTATCTCTTCTTGCTTTTTCTTCTTTCTCTCTTTGTTTTTCACAGGGGCCTTTACAGATGAAGATGTGATTCGAGCTCCTTTGGGTGGGAGTGCAACTTTTAACTTAAATGTTACAAGAGACATGAAAGTAAGCCTTGCTGAATGGAGCAGGTGTCCAGATCAGAAGGTTTTTGTGTTCAGCCCCAGCCATGGACTCACTATAGTTAACAACAGCTATGCTGGTCGTCTTTTTGCAAAATCAAACCACAGCATTGTACTGGAAAAATTACAAGAGAGCGACTTTGTGACTTATTGCTATAAACTCAGCACTTTCCCGCATGGGAGTCTTCAAGGCCAAATTAATCTAGTGAAAAGAACAGAAAATGGTAAGAATAATTATCCTTCTCAACATAACACCAGGCATGCTGTTTGTAAGTTAGCTAAAAATACCCATTTTTGTTCCAACAAATTACATGTTATAATTATTCATTTAAATTATAATTATAACCATTATGGCTATTTACCGTATTCACACCCATATCTGACTATCATTTAACATTCAGAATCAAGATCAGGCACACAACACAGAACACGCAGAGCAGAATCATCAAAGTGCTGTACTATGTTCCACTACTGGAAATTATTCAATTAAAACTAATTACTAAAAAACAAACTAATAGCCTAGTAACACACTTTATTTCTTTGTTTAAAAACAAGAACATAATGAGAGTAACAGAAACCCGAATCAAATCCATTCTAAGGTGCAAACCTCTGACAAACGTCTACATAATAGAAAAAAGTGAAGGACACACTGTAAAAAATTATTGTAATTTTAACAGTAAAAGACCAAATTGACAGCAAAGTTCCCTGTAAAAAATCAAACCTTACATTTTTTGTAATTTTACAGTAAAATACTGTTAAATGTACCATTTTTGGAGGTAAAAAAAAAAACAAATCTAATAATTTACAGTGAAAAATCATAAACTGACTTTTCCTGAATTCCTTGACATTTCACATTTGATGGTTTTTAATTTTAATAATTATGTTTCTTCTTAGTTTTTTCTTGTCTGTTACATTAGGACAGTGTTTCTCAACCTTTTTTTCAGACCCTTTGAAAATTTGAAAAATGTTGTCACGATACTGAAATCCTGTGCTGAAATTCAGACCAAACTTCCATTTACTATCCATTTGTGTGTGTTCTTTGTTATTATTAAAGACATCAGAGATTGGTGGTACCTAGCCTATATGTTAAATGCTTTATATGGAGCCCGCACATGACATGCAAGAAAAAAAAAAGTAAATCGCGCACAAATAGAGGGAATGAATTAGGCCTAGTAGCCTAAATCGTGTGCACGATTTAGCCTATTTTTTTCCTGCATGTCATGCGCGGGGCTCCGTAGCTTTTTATACACATTTTAGCAATTTAAAAATGTTTGAAGGGTTTTTACATGGCACCCCTGCTCTCCCCAGATGTCACCCCGGTTGGGAATCACTGCATTAGGGTTTTATGTTACATCTTATTAAATGAATGTTTATTGCATTAAAAAGAACAAAACAGATTTTAGTAGCAGCGTGGCCTTGCTAATTCAGCAAAAAATGGCTGTTGGATTTACCATTTTAAATTCATTTTTTTTAAACAGTCTAAAAAAATATGATCTGTGAATTTATGTTTGATGGTTTGTTTTTGCATATTCTCATAGTTTAACTTTGTTGTAACTATATAATTTGAATTTAAATTTAGTGATGTTTGTTATTGTTTTTTTGGTACTAATAAGATAATAATAGAGAGAGTGGAAGTAAAAAATGAGACATTGTATTGTTAATCTTGTCTCAGGTCTCCCCATGGCAGTGATAATCTGGGTGGGTTGTGCCATGGGTTTAATAGTACTACTTGGAATCATCGCTGGAGTGGTTTGTTACAAGGTAATAATCTCAAACACATCCACATAAAAAGAAGAAGAAAAGAATCAATTGAATTCAATGACTGAATATTTTAGAGAATGATTTACAAAGAAATTAATTGTGCTCATTTTTTTTTAAAGAATAATGTCGAATGTGTGTGCCACCCTCTTAAAAAGACTTGGAATGTTTTCTATAATGTGTCTTAGTAGAGTCAGGTTTCATGCATGTGCCACACCAAATGTTTACCTCAACCAATGTCTCTTCCATCAGAAGAGGAGAAGGAACCCAGCATTGAATCCTGTGCAGCATAAAGATCAGAACAAAGCGAAGAGCACACGCACCCAGAGTGAAGAAGAGTCGCAGAATGATGACTGCAATTACCTCAGTTTGACTTAATATGTCTATAATATATATATTAATGGATTTATTGTAAATTCTAAGAAATTGACTGCTTTTTAATAACATCACAGAAATATCCCACAGAGAAAATAAAGTTTGTGGACTAGCACATACACTTATAAACTTTAAATCTTTTCTTTCTAGCTTTTAAGAGGAGTTTAATTCATTCTTATTTGGATATTACATTTTATTTTGTAATAGACTATGCTTTCTCTGGCAATAAATGTTTTGTCCTTTTAAGTGTGGCCTTTATGTTGTTCTTTCCCATCATGATAGGGTGGACTGGGGAGAAAATAAATAATTAAAATATTAGGATTAGAAGATGTTAATTGTTCAGTTTTGGCCATTGATCTGGCCTCAAGTATGATGAGTTCGGTTAAGCAAAAAAGAAAGTAAATCAAAAGCAAGTTAATGAGTTGATTATTTTCTTCTGTGTTGGTCTGAAGTGTTAGGGTAATAATCTATGTAAAGTCAAAAATGTTTTAATTTAATTTATCCTACCAACTTGCATTACCCTTTTTGTTCAGATGGTGGGAGTGTATTAAATGATTCAGGCAAGGCTGCATTGCATATAAATAAATGTGAAATATTACTGCTGTAAGAGAATTATTAACAATAATGTGATTAGTATCTTAGTAGAAGTATGTAAAGTTTCCTTTTTTTTGTGATGAGAAATGGCATTAGTCACATATGGTAGGCCTACATTTTATTCAGTTTCTGATGACCTCAAGAAAAGTAACGAGTGACTTTGGCAGTTCGTCGGCAGGAGGATCAGAATGATTGCGTTTTTTTCACCCCCATCAGTTGAAGTCTGATGTCCACTCTCTCTGATCATTTGTTCTGGTTCCTTTCAAGTTTTGATGACAACATTTACTGGTTGACCTAATTAATCATGCGGTCACACAATGCCTCACACAAGTCTCTAACACCTACAGGTAAACATGTCTCATGCCACTGCTTCCTATTCACTGATGAAAAGATAACAAATAAGACTAAAGAGGTTTTGTACAAAGGCACAGGATAAGTTGTATGATTTGTTGCAAAGCGAAACTGGTAAAATTCAACAGTGTCTTTTAGGGTCTAACCAAGAGTTTTGCCATTGTAAAAAGGCCTACATGTAAAATGTATCTCACTCCATCAAACGTCAGACAACAGAATATCTTTTCAGTTCCTTTTTCTATCTTTCTAATATGTTGTATGCAAGAAATATCTGTGGTTTTTGCTATGCATTAAAGGTGTGTTTAATTAGTGATTTTCATTATAAAATAAATCCTGTTTTGACACTATTTTATAACATTATAAAATATAATATAATATATAATGTGATCCTTAGATACTAGCATTTATATAACACTGTAACAGTAATGATCTATATATATATACAGTACAGTCCAAAAGTTTGGAACCACTAAGATTTTTAATGTTTTTAAAAGAAGTTTCATCTGCTCACCAAGGCTACATTTATTTAATTAAAAATACAGTAAAAAACAGTAATATTGTGAAATATTATTACAATTTAAAATAACTGTGTACTATTTAAATATATTTGACAAAGTAATTTATTCCTGTGATGCAAAGCTGAATTTTCAGCATCATTACTCCAGTCTTCAGTGTCACATGATCCTTCAGAAATCATTCTAATATGCTGATTTGCTGCTCAATAAACATTTATGATTATTTTCAATGTTGAAAACAGTTGTGTACTTTTTTTTTCAGGATTCCTTGATGAATAGAAAGTTCAAAAGAACAGCATTTATCTGAAATACAAAGCTTCTGTAGCATTATACACTACCGTTCAAAAGTTTGGGGTCAGTAAGAATTTTTATTTTTATTTTTTTGAAAAGAAATTAAAGAAATGAATACTTTTATTCAGCAAGGATGCATTAAATCAACCAAAAGTGGCAGTAAAGACATTTATAATGTTACAAAAGATTAGATTTCAGATAAGCGCTGTTCTTTTGAACTTTCTATTCATCAAATAATCCTGAAAAAAAATATTGTACACAAATATTTTGTACAATTGTACACATTAAATGTTTCTTGAGCAGCAGATCAGCATATTAGAATGATTTCTGAAGGATCATGTGACACTGAAGACTGGAGTAATGATGCTGAAAATTCAGCTTTGCATCACAGGAATAAATTACTTTGTGAAATATATTCAAATAGAAAACAGTTATTTTAAACTGTAATAATATTTCACAATATTACTGTTTTTTACTGTATTTTTAATTAAATAATTGTAGCCTTGGTGAGCAGATGAAACTTCTTTTAAAAACATTAAAAATCTTAGTGGTTCCAAACTCTTGGACTGTACTGTATATATATATATATATATAGGCCTATATATATATAGTCTTTACATTGAATGCTACTTAAAAAAAAAAAAAAAAATCATGAATCTTTTTTAGAGATGTTCCTCCATGGAGATAGGCTACTTATAATAATAATAATAATAATAATAATAATCAGTAGCCTATGTTCTTAGACATATTAAGAGCAAACTTGAAAAGTAGGATTATTTGTATTTAAACTGTGCACACTCTGCAACTGAAAGACCAAGATAAAGCAGATGATGCCAAGAAGCACTGGGGTTGCTAAATTTTGTATTTTTAGCGTCATACAAAACACAAGCCACTGATTGTGTTTCAAAACGCTTAGTTATGGAATTTTCTCAATGGCCTAAGTGTTTTCACTTTGATTATTTTCTGTCTGAGCATGTTGAATTCGTCAGACACACACTTCTCTGACAAGCACAAACAAACATGAACATTTACACAAAAGAGAGCAAAGCCCTGAACAAAATAAAAGTCTCATAAACACAATAAATAATTTTAATTAACTAGCAATTAAAATTCAATTCCAATTTAGGCTACATCCAATCTCATTTATCTTTACGCAACCTTATCAAATATTTATTAACGAACTTTTATATTGTAAACACAGGCAAAGTGTTCTCGAATGTAATTTTTAATCTTGCTACAATATGTAAGTATCACTGTATTCCAGTGATGAGTTCTCGATCTTGTGATGCTGGATCACATGAGTGGATGAGATTCTTGCTTCACATGATTGGCTGTTAACGTTTAGCTTACCAATGAGACGACGCCTCTATGTTCAGGCACGCTTTAAAAACCGCTCAGTTGTAAACAATGACAGTCAATCACTCATTTCGTTCGCTTGTAAAAGGTAAGTTTATGTCTCTCTCTTTCGTGAGCGTACGGTGCAGTGATTATATTTAGCCTACCTGAGTTTCAGCTCCGTCTGTAGTGGAGATTTATGAAAAAAATGTGTATTTGCTTGTTTAAACTTCATTTTAAAAAGCTTTTTAAGTATTTTCTAGGCTAGTGAAGCTTATGTTGAACGATGTGCATTGTATGTGTGTGGCTTTGTAACCTGCACATGTTCAGTGTCTTCTTAACTTGGAATAGCTAACTGTTGGTGTGCGCACTGAGGTTTTGCTCCTTGTAATTGAATAAAATGTTTACTGCTGTAGTCTGTGTATCTCGCCTCTGTGACATTCCTTGAAACTGAGTCTTGTTTTCTTGTGTCTCAGTCTTCCAGGCAGGATGATGTTTGCCTCGCTCCTCACGCTATGCATGAGCGCCGTGTTTGCTGCTCCAAGCTTAGACCAGAAGTTGGATGACCACTGGCACCTCTGGAAGAGCTATCATGGAAGAAACTACTACGAGGTGGTAGTACTAGAGCTTGTAGCTAGACATAAGCTTCAACACAAAGGAAATGCAATGCATGTCTTTATACATGCATTTTTATTTTGCAATGGCTGAAACTTCTGCTTCTTCAGAAAGAAGAGGGCTGGAGGAGAATGGTGTGGGAAAAGAACTTCAGAAAAATTGAGTTGCACAACCTTGAGCACTCCGTGGGCAAACACACCTTCCGACTGGGAATGAACCAATTTGGTGACATGGTGAGTAGTTTTTCTGTGGGATGTTGTATCTGTTGTAAAATATAATCCCCTTCTTATCTAATCAACACTGAGATCAATGGTTACCTTTTTTACCTTTTTTATTTTTTAATTAAGCCTTTTTGCGTCCTCCCTCACAGACAAATGAGGAGTTCAAACAAGCGATGAATGGTTACAGTCATGACCCCAACCGGAAGTCAAAAGGCTCATTGTTTATGGAACCCAGCTTTTTTGAAGCCCCCCAACAGGTTGACTGGAGAGAAAAGGGTTATGTCACCCCTGTTAAAGACCAAGTAAGAAATTTATTAAACTGGTTTCTAGAGCTTTTGTTCTGTGTCTGTTAGTGTTAAAATGTGCATGTATTGCTTCATTGTTTGGTAACAAAGTCATGTTTCCTGATCCTAGAAACGGTGTGGATCTTGCTGGGCTTTCAGCTCAACCGGTGCTTTGGAGGGTCAGGTGTTCCGTAAAACGGGAAAGCTGGTATCATTGAGTGAGCAAAACTTGATGGACTGTTCTAGGCCGGAGGGCAATCACGGCTGTGATGGAGGCCTCATGGACCAGGCCTTCCAGTATGTTCAGGATAACAATGGGCTGGATTCCGAGGAGTCGTATCCCTACCTTGCAACGGTAAAAATCAGTTGTGTGCTTTTTCTGACTTGCAGATGCTAGTGAATCTATGAGTGCCAAGGCTTTGCTCCCTTTTCAACCCATATCTCAATGAGTATTTGATAACCTCACATGTAATGTACAATTTATTTATTTATTTTCCTTTTGTGCTTGCAGGATGACCAGCCATGCCGCTACGACCCCCGTTATAATGCTGCTAATGACACTGGTTTTGTGGACATTCCCAGTGGTAAAGAGCATGCTCTGATGAAGGCTGTTGCTGCTGTGGGTCCTGTAGCTGTTGCTATTGATGCTGCACATGAATCCTTCCAGTTCTACCAGTCCGGTAGGTGGTTGACTTTATTTCTGAGAATGGTCTAAATTTATGGTTATTTGAATTGTATGATAACTTGTATGCACAACCATTACAAAATTTTAGACGTCTTTCTTTTTAAACCCAAATCAAACTGGCAGTCTTTGAGGTTTAACTCCTTTCTAAACTTTCTACTCTAGGCATCTATTATGAGAAGGAGTGCAGCAGTGAAGAACTTGACCATGGAGTCTTGGTAGTTGGTTATGGTTATGAGGGTGCTGATGTTGCTGGGAAGAGATACTGGATTGTGAAGAACAGGTATGACTTACTTCTGGTGTCCTCTTAATGTTACACATGTGTGGTGTTTTAAAATGAAACCTAACTGCAGGCACAACCTTAAAAGCATGCTACTTTGTTCTGTATCTTTAGTTGGACTGAGAAATGGGGTAACAAAGGCTACATCTACATGGCTAAAGACCGAAAGAACCATTGTGGCATTGCGACATCCGCCAGCTATCCTCTAGTATAAAACCACTGCACTTCTCTGCATTCTGGAAATTCTATAGTTCATTGGTCTACTCTTTTAAGTGTTTTAATTCTACTGTTTTTGTTTGTATTAAATACTGTAATGCATTTTAGTTTGACTTTAATATATGGTTTTATATTAGAACACTTGCTTTGTCCGTTTTTATTTTGTGCTTTTACAAAGTCACTTGTCTTGGAACACTGCCAGTATGTATGTAGCAAGTTTCTTCTATAAAGGTTTTAAGCTGTCTTGGAATGCACAAATCTATCAAGTGTTTTTTTTTTTTTTTTTAATCCAGTGAACCATTTTCTATTGATACAGTTCCATTGTATTTGATGCTTGATTATCTTTTGAGCAATGTTACAAGCCAGGGTCACACCTGTAAGTGTTACAATGTGTACAAATGCTGTGCTTTATCTACTTGACCTGTAAAAGGGTGAATATTAAACTTGTATGGAAAGCTATATGGAAGTCTGTTTCTGTGCACTTGGGATCTCATGCAAGAGTGGTCCGTCTGTAAGAAGCCCATAATGTGGCTAAAAATATTGCTTGGGCCTCTTATGTTTTGTGAGGAGCATAGTGAACTTAGTGTGTAAACCCACTTTCTCATTGCTGTTAAAAGGATTAGATTCTTAAGCCATTCTCATTGTACAGAACTAAATGCTGTGCTGTTACCCACTAAGCCAAAAATTAAGTCTGTCATTAATTACTCACCCACATATCAGTACAAACCCGTAAGACTTCCATTCATCTTTGGAATGCAAATGAAGATCTTTTTGACAATCTAAGCGCTTTCTGTCCCTCCATAGACAACCTATGCAAATGAAATTGACACTTTAATAAAAGTTAGAGGTCATAACTAATATGTATTGAGTAGTTTAGTCCAAGTTTTTTTTTTTTTTTTTGAAGAGACAATCTCTTTGACAAACAGACTGAATTTAGACTTTTATTCACATGTACATTTCATCAACTTGCATCAGTCAAATGGAAACTCAAGCATGTTCGCTTAACGCGTGAGAACTGACGAGGTTCATTCTCGTGTTAGGCAGCACTTTTGAGCTTCTGGAAGAGGTTTGTTCTTGTGCTTAGGTTGAGTTCATGTTCACCGATCTATGATTATATGAGTTAAAGACCAAATTAAACCTGTTCATATAAAGCAATTGAGTCTCTTGGATGTCATGACTCGATTTGTGGATGCCATGACTTTTTAAGATGCAGGATATCTCCTTTTTATAATGTTCTGGCTTTTTAAAACTTTATTTTACAATACAATTAAAGGGTTAGTTCACCCAAAAATGAAAATTCTGTCATTTATTACTCACCCTCATGCTGTTCCACACCCGTAAGACCTTTGTTAATCTTTCGGACGCAAATTAGGATATTTTTGTTGAATTCCGATGGCTCCGTGAGGCCTTCATAGCCAGCAATGACATTTCCTCTCTCAAGATCCATAAAGGTACTAAAAGCATATTTAAATCTGTTCATGTGGGTACAGTGGTTCAATATTAATGTTATAAAGCGACGAGAATACTCTTGGTGCACCAAAAAAACCTAAATAACGACTTACAGAGTGATGGCCTATTTCAAAACACTGCTTCAGGAAGCTTCAGAGCGTTATGAATCAGCATGTCGAATCAGCGGTTTGGAGTGCCAAAATCAGTTTGACCTGATGAGTTTGAGAGGCGATTTGAATCATGATTCGATACGCTGATTCATTATGCACCGAAGCTTCCTGAAGCAGCTATATAAGTAGTTTTTTTTTTTTTTACACCAAAATGTTTTTAGTACATTAATGGATATTGAGAGAGAAAATGTCATTGCTGGCGATAGAGGCTTCATGGAGCCATCAGATTTCAACAAAAATATCTTAATTTGTGTTCCGAAGATTAACGAAGGTCTTATGGGTGTGGAATGGCATGAGGGTGAGTAATAAATGACATTATTTTCATTTTTGGGTGAACTAACCCTTTAATAATATTTGAAGATTATGATATCCCTATGATATTTTATTAGCCTATAGCTTGATCTTTAAATAAATGAAAAATAAATGAAAGAACACAACACACTTTTGTGTTCACACTTTATGTTCCACAACGCGGATTTTCTATGTAAACTTTTCCCACCGCGTTTTAAATGCGCCATGACAAGTTAAAAGAAAAACTTATAAGCCTGCAGTGTTATTAAATCTTACGTCGTAAATCCAACAATCGTTGGACCGCAAGTCATGCGCGCGCACGCTTAGGCGATCACAGGCGATCACAAGCGCTCTTGGCGGGAACTAGAGCTTGTAAACGACGCCAGATGATGATTCTCAGGAAGACTCTATCAAGTGCGTAGTTACTAAAGCCAGTCAGCGTTTGTTTAGTTGCATTTGATGCTTTTAAAGTAACTGCAGTTGTCAAAGACACTATGTCTGTTTTTGCACTAAAACATAGACAGCGTCATGAGTGTTGAGAACAGGTTAGTAATTTTGTTGTCAGTGAAACCCATACGCAAATCTAAATGTAGGCCTACATACTAATTTTACTATGGGCATTTCATGTATGGCATAAACCTATAGAAAATCATATATAAACATACCGAACGTGTGCATACATGTTTTGTGAATAAACTTATATAAACGAGACATGGTCTTAACTATGGGAATTGTATACATGGTATAAACTTATATCTTCTTATATACTGAGGATGTATATTGCCTTACACTATAACATATATGAACACTACTCGGGATATAGGAACATAGGCTAGGTAGGCTATATGCATATAGGCCTATATTACATTTATGTATGAAAATAGCATAAACTGTTTGTCCACTGAAAATGTTTACATTACTTCTTTCTGTACAGGATTATATAATTGATAATAACTGATTCAAATTATTTATAAATAAAAAGTTTAAAATATTAAAATATCTAGAGCATGTAAACACCTGAAGCACAATAATAAAATATAACACACTCAGGCGCTGAGGTTAGTATGTAAGAAATATATAAATATATATATATATATATATATATATATATATATATATATATATATATATATATATAATATATTTATTTATTTTTTCTTTTATATTATTTTCCCCTTTTCAGAGACTTGTTACATTAGGGCCAGGCTGTGGATAAAGTTCCAAACTGGGATGTAAACGTTGATTGATGCATCAAGATCTGATGAAACAAGGAAAGCAAGGGTAAGGTAGGCCTACTGTACAATGTATGCACTGTATGCACTTTGTTTGGTTAGTGTGCCCCAGTTAATATAAACTACTGTAGGCACCCTTGAACTCAGAGCTGGTGAAAAGATACATTAGCTTCAGAAGGTGTAAAAGCTGTCATAAGTCTGTGAACATCATGACAAAGATAATTTAGATAATTTTTTGAATCAAAATCATCATTACTTGTTGGTTGTACGTGCCTAGACATTGACACAATGTTACTTGGCTTGGCTTTGAAGTTTGAGCTGTAAATATGAGAGGTCAGTACATGCTGTGTGTGCCTGTTAGAGAGTCATTCTGAGTCATATCATGTGCTTAGCTTTGCCATTCCACTGCTGTTGTAAGCAGCTTCTAGTTATAATATCAGCCAGCTTAAGACTTTTTCAGCTTCATGGTTATCAAGTATTAGTCACATAAGTCATTTCTTACAGCATTTGCTTTGATTATATGTCTTGAACATCATTTGTTCATGATGCATTTCAGCAATGAGTCCAAGAATGATCTGGAGTTAGATCCGTTTTCAATATTGAATTCTGCTGTTTACCATGTAAAGAGTGCAGCTAATGGAGTTAAAGTGAGAGCGCCTGACTGGCTGTGAAGTGCATGTTTGTATAAAACTGCTTTGTTAGTGGTGTAAAGTAGTTTATTAAATGTAATAAGTATCTTTTCATCTACTTAGTAGTTTTACTGAGTATCAAAGATATTGGCAACTTTTACTCTCTACTTGATTACATTTTTAAATTGATTAAAAATTTTAAATAAATAAAAGTAAATGTACTTTTTACTCCAATACATGTGTGATGAGTAATGCAATTACACATTACATTTTGCATGGCACCTAACTTTTTCTACAGCACTTTGTTTCTGCTATAGTGAGGCGATATCACCATCTAAGGGCATTGAAGGTACTATATCTTGTGCGTTTTGCCTTTTCTCACCCAAACTTGACAAAAAAGGCTACTTTACGTGAATGCGAGTGCATTAGCAGGTAGTTTTGAATCTCAGAGGTTTGATTAAAGGTGCCGTAGAAGTCGTTTTCAAAAGATGTAATATAAGTCTAAGGTGTCCCCTGAATGTGTCTGTGAAGTTTCAGCTCAAAATACCCCATAGATTTTTTTTAATTAATTTTTTTAACTGCCTATTTTGAGGCATCATTAAATATGCGCCGATTCAGCACGCGGCCCCTTCAAATTCTCGTGCTCCCCTCCCCCGAGCTCGCAACTGCCTTAAACAGCATAAACAAAGTTCACACAGCTAATATAACCCTCAAAATGGATCTTTACAAAGTGTTCGTCATGCAGCATGTCTAATCGCGTAAGTATGGTATTTATTTGGATGTTTACATTTGATTCTGAATGAATTTGATGGTGCTCCGTGGCTAAAGCTAACATTACATACTGTTGGAGAGATTTATAAAGAATGAAGTTGTATTTATGCATTATACAGACTGCAAGTTTTTTAAAAATCAAAATAGCGACAGTCTTGTCTCCATGAATACAGTAAGAAACGATTGTAACTTTAACCATATTTAACAGCAACATGCTAACAAAACATTTAGAAAGACAGTTTACAAATATCACTAAAAATATCATGATATCATGGATCATGTCAGTTATTATTGCCCCATCTACCATTTTTCGCTATTGTTCTTGCTTGCTTAGTCTGATGATTCAGTTGTGCACAGATCCAGACGTTAATACTGGCTGCCCTTGTCTAATGCCTTGAACATGAACTGGCATATGCAAATATTGGGGGCGTACATATTAATGATCCCGACTGTTACGTAACAGTCGGTGTTATGTTGAGATTCGCCTGTTCTTCTGAGGTCTTTTAAACAAATGAGATTTATATAAGAAGGAGGAAACAATGGTGTTTGAGACTCACTGTATGTCATTTCCATGTACTGAACTCTTGTTATTCATCTATGCCAAGGTAAATTCAATTTTCCATTCTACGGCACCTTTAAAGATATGAGGACATGACTGCATCTGGTGATGAGGCTGAAACTAGCACATCCAGTGCAGTAGACTTTGACTATTAAATATTACTTAACATTATTTTATTTATCCGCTATATTGACGAGACCTCTTTGAAGAATATTAGTTGGTTAGGATATTAGTACTAATGGCCTTTTTTGCACTTGAGCTTAATTGAGACTTAAAAGATTGTGGATGTTTAAAAGGCTGTAGTGTCAACCTTGATTTAGAGCAATTTTGAGGTTTTCAGTTTTATTTTAATTTTAGAAAATAAATGTGATTGCTCTCCTCACAAATCAACTGTTTCTTATTTTTGCTGGCATGTCTCTCAGGTGTTGAGGACTAGTGTATCTTTAAGCCTAAATTCAGCACAAGTAAAATACTTAAGTAGAGTTAAAATCAGATACTTTAAGACTTTTACTCAAGTCGTATTGGAATTGGTGACTTGTAACTTGTAATGGAGTCATTTTAACTGCAAGGTATCTGTACTTTGACTCAAGTTGGTTTTCAGGTACTCTTTACACCTCTGCGCTTTAATTTACTTTTCCTATTTGCAGAACTTGAAGGCATTTGCATGTATCATTGTATGTTGTACAGTGATCCATTTTTTCTTAATAACAGTTCAAAATATGTACACTAAATTTAGTTTCCATATCTGATAACAAAAGAGATTTTTTTTGTTCACTAGCTTGGAACACTTTTCCTTTTCCTTGAATAATAATAATAATAATAATAATAATAATAATAATAATAATAATAATAATAAAAAATAATAAAATGTAATAAATCTGTTGCAAGAGCGCCCTCTGCTGGTACAGACTTTACTAAACATCCTACAAATGGCATCACAGTGGACAGTTTTTGAATACTAAGAAAGTATTAAAATTCTGAGGTAGCAAACATGCAGAATTCCAATTCTAATTTTAATTTTACAAAAATGAGCTGGAATTAAAAAACACAGAACTGCAATGTGTCATTTTTATCTAGAAAGCAAATGATCTTCAAGACAAACTTTGAATAAGATGTCTTGACATGTTTGAATGTGTCTTCTGTAAGAAATTTTATGTAATTTGTACTTCATTTATAGATACTACTTTTTATATTTTATAATTGTATGGACCAGAGCAGAAGAACACTTACAGTTCATGCCATTGTCTGTTGAATTTCTTTCAATTGTAATGTAGGAAATTACACTTCCTCTAATGCCTTTTTCATGTGGGGTGATGCCAATTCAATTTAAATTCCAACTTATACATTGAAAAAGAGAATTCTTTAATTCTGAATTGCACCCAACCCTGTATGTGACACTTTGTTCTTAGTGGATTGTCTGCATATTTTCAATATAACATAAAAAAAACAATCCATCATTGCTGGGTTTCAAAATTTGGGCCTGATTCAGTAAGGATGGTAAACACTTAAAAAAAAAAAAAAAATGACATGGTTCATCACTTGAATGTTTGCCAGTGACTATTTCCACAATGTGACATAAATGATGTGAGAAATGATTTCTATTCCTGACCCTTCCTCTGAAGACTATATTGCAGCTTTGATGCTGTATAGTTGTAGTACTTTGTCTCTTTTACAGTATATTCTGAATATTGTGTTTTCATGCTCATAATTGCAACTTCATACCTCGCAGTTGTGACTTTATTTCTCACATTTGTGTTATATCTCATAACTGCAACAAAGGGGTCTCCAAAGAGGCAGGAGACTGCTAACTGCAGACCAAGCTACTGTTCACTACATTAATGGAAACAAATGTTTACATGTTTGTTAGCCTTCAGTATTGTGCTTTAATACAGTTTAGTAGGCTGGTGGCTAGTCTTCTGCTCAGATATATTCACCATGTAATGAGTTTCTTAGTAAACCAAGTGTAGGCTCTTTGATTTACATGATCAAACATGTCATTAGTATACAAGACACAGCTTACCAGTGTGGTGGGCAGAAATGTGTCACCGCAGAATAAAAATTCCTTTTGCATGACAATGAACTATTAACATTTAGTATTTTGTACTTCCTCACTACTAAGTTGAAAATGCAGCAGCACCTTTTAGCATGTACAGCAGGGACATGCATTTTTGGGGGGCAGGGGCTCAAGTGGAAAAAAGCACTTTTTATAATTATTTATTTAAAAAATAATGAACCCTTAAATATATTACGACAACTTTAACTTCCCTTATACTCCACAGATTTCTATCAATTAATTAGTTCACCTTGAGACCATGGTCTTCTTTAGTAGGTTTATCACAAGAGAAGTCAACAGCAACTATTTTCAAGTAGCTATATATTTATATATATTTAGAATAAATGACTGCACCAAGGAGAGGGACAATCATTTTAAATTTTTGGGTGTTATTAGAATACTTCTTTTATGAAGTGTACAATTTTAAGATCGTGGTCCACTTTTACTCTAATGGAAAGAAAGTTTGAACTCTAACTCTAACACATTTAGATGGAGTTTGTTTTAAGCCTACTACCCTCCATCTGTTTGCATCTGTAGATTTCTTCTAAATTAAGCAAAACAATCCTAAATTAACCTAATCTGCATATTTAAACACAACAAGAATTTTTTTTCCCTGAACTGTTAATACATTATATATATTTTAACAAATGCCTGCAGAGGGCGCCAAAAGCCTGCTGATTTTTGTTGTTACACAGCACAGCACAATCAAATCCACGATTAAAGCCAAACAACATAATTTAAAAGTATATTATTAGTTAAATAATAATATTCGGCCACTTCTTTGTGATAGAAATGCTATAGCCACTGTAATTTCTTCAACAAGAATATGTGGACATCAAACATGCAAAGAAAGAGCGAGGGTTTAAACTTTTATTGATGTATTATCCTGTGTAAGCGTAGATTTAAGAATAGCATTATGTAGCTAATGCTGTATTATGAATTTTAAATGGTTTTAATAAACCATGCATCCTTAGAAAACTGTCTAATAATGTGGTTCATGGATGTGCGTCCATAATGCTCCTCTTCTGGTATTGACAGCCCAACTGATATCTCAGGGCTCTCAAGTTTTGAACTGAGTTCAGAGTGAGATTTCAGCGCCGACGGGGGTTTGGGTGGGGAGGGGGGTCTGATATGAAAAATGACACATTCGTACAAATAAACAAATATTTATTTAATTCAGCATTTTTGTGTGTATGTGAGTGAGTGAGTGTGAGAGATAGATAATGGTAATATAATCATACACATTATATTGTTGTTTTTCCTCAACATTGTAATGTGAAACAATATAAACATGGTAACCATATTCCGACTCTAGTGTACCTTATATGTACGTTACATTCGGCACGATAACTGGCGCGCTCTGCTTTACTAATGTTTTTTCCCGCTCGCTGCTTGAGCCTATAATGCTTTTGTTCTTTAGGCCTATACTTTTTGTTTACACATTGTTTAATGTTTTAAACCGAATGAAAACCTTAAAATAAAACACAAACTTGTTGTGTATATTACCTAATCATAAGTTTGTTCAGAAATGGTGACGACAACTTGAATAAAAAATAAAAATAAAAAACGTCTCTCATTTTCTCAAAATAATCGTAATTTAAAGCTGCTGTCTGTGATTTTTGGCCCTCTAGCGGTTAATAAACAGAACTGCACGCATCTTGCGGAGGAACATTCTAGCCGTGTATTTCTCCGTGTATGTCTCATGGTATGTCTATGGCGAGTCACGAAGTTACATACTCTGCGGCGAGTCCTACCAGTCCGGTCTGAAATAGTCCGAATATAAACACTTATTATAAGTGTACCATAATGATTCAGGATAAGACAGAAACAGGGTTTGGAAAATGGATTCATGTTGTACATTCTCATTATAAAATGTTTGTACATTTTTAACACAAGAAAAGTTGCGGACTGCAGCTTTAAATATTTTTTTTTCTAGCCCAAATATTCGAATGCAATATTTTGGAATAATGCCCATCACTTCTAGTGTTATGATCACCGTCTGTTCCTGTCAGTTCCTGGACTCTATTTCCCATAATCCTCCCTGCCAGTCACATGCACTCACTCCACCAATCATCTATTGACACATAATGCTTAGTCTACTACCTGGACTATATAAGACTCACACACACACCAGCTCAGGGCCAGGTCTTGTTTACCCAGTGTGGCATTTCCTAGCGTTTTCCCTGTGTATATTGTCCTGCCTATTTGTTCCGGTTGCCTATTCCTGTCTGGATTTCCTGTTTATGATTCTTCGCTGCCTGCCCTCTGGATTGTTTATTGATTCCTGGTTTTGTGAACGTTTTCTGCCTGCCCTGATCTACTGCCTGTATCCTGACCACGATTCTGCCTAGCCCTTGCTGTTCCTGTTTGTGCCTGTTTGACCCTGCCTGTACGACCACGCTCACCTTTTAATAAAAGCTTGCATTTGGATCCCTATCTGAGTCCTGCCTTCGTTACAGAAGACCTGGCCCTCCTCAGATCCAGCAGCTTGGTGAGTGTTCCAGTCTCAGCTATCATGAATCCGTCTGCTCAGTTAATGTGTCTCCGTCAAGGAGAGAGAACCAATGAGGAGTATGTCATTGACTTTATAGAACTGGCACCGTTAACTTGTTTTAATGAGGTGTGCCTCATTATATTCTTCCGCGGTGGACTATCTGACCTGCTCAGTTCCGTCATGCCATTGCATCAGACTGAGGGGACGTTGGAAAGTTATATTGATCTGGCATTGCAGTTGAGCGGCTCTCCATGTACAGTGGGTGTCGCGGAGGAACACAACACCTCATCTTTTCCTGTAATGGCTGCCACTAAAGAGGATACTCACAAAATGGTGGCTACCATTATAACAACACCAAGTCAAGTCAGCACTGATCATTCTGAACCAAGTCAAGTCACAAGTGATCTTCATGAACCAAGGCAGGTCACCATTGATCTTCGAGAGTCAAATCCTGTCTCCGCTGATCGCCCAGAGTCACGTCCTTTCTCCGCTGATCGTCCAGAGTCACGTCCTGTCTCCGCTGATCGCCCAGAGTCACGTCCTGTCTCCGCTGATCGCCCAGAGTCACGTCCTGTCTCCGCTGATCGCCCAGAGTCACGTCCTGTCTCCGCTGATCGCCCAGAGTCACGTCCTGTCTCCGCTGATCGCCCAGAGTCACGTCCTGTCTCCGCTGATCGCCCAGAGCCACGTCCTGTCTCCGCTGATCGCCCAGAGCCACGTCCTGTCTCCGCTGATCATCCATACCCACGTCATGTCTCCGCTGATCACCCAGAGACACGGCACGTTTGTGAAGCTGTCCGGGAGTGGAGAGGGTTGCTGTCTAGTGTGAACGACCCACCATTGACTTCGGCACGAGCAGCTGGCATCCCGAAACCCACACCGGCCGCTTTGCACTCAAGTCAGCCAGTCGCTACGCACGCAAGCCCGTTGGCCGCTTCGCTCTCAAGCCTGCCGGTTGCTACGCACTCAAGCTCGCCGGTTACTATGCACTCAAGCTCTCTGGATGCGATGGACAAGATAGCTGTTTCGCCAGTGCCCACAGGCAAGATGGCCGCCCCTCTGGTGTCTGTGAACATAGGGGTTGTTCCAGCCATTGAGTCCGCTCCAGAACCCAAGCTCCGTGCCCTGCCCGCACCGCCCGAGCTCCTTGTCTGCAAACCCACCACGATCTCCGTTGATTTCCCCAAGAATTTTTTTTGGGGGGCAGTATTCCTGAGGGTGGGGAGCTTGTGGGTGGGGACCCTGCCCGGCCACTGCCATCTAGGGCCTCTGAACTGTTAGGGCCGCCCATGGACTATAACCTAATAGGGCCGTTTATGGACTCTGACCCGCCGTGGTCATCTATAGACTCTGTCCCGCTGTGGTTGCCCAAGTCACCTGACCTGCCGTGGTTGCCCAAGCCACCTGACCCGCCGTGGTTGCCCAAGCCACCTGACCCGCCGTGGTTGCCCAAGCCACCTGACCCGCCGTGGCTGTCCAAGCCACCAGACCCGCCGTGGCTGCCCAAGCCACCTGACCCGCCGTGGTTGCCCAAGCCACCTGACCCGCCGTGGCTGCCCAAGCCACCTGACCCGCCGTGGCTGCCCAAGCCACCTGACCCGCCGTGGCTGCCCAAGCCACCTGACCCGCCGTGGCTGCCCAAGCCACCTGACCCGCCGTGGCTGCCCAAACCACCTGACCCGCCGTGGCTGCCCAAACCACCTGACCCGCCGTGGGCGCCCGCGGCTCCTGACCCGCCGTGGGCGCCCGAGGTCTCTGGTCCGCCATGGCCACCCGAGGCTCCTGCTCTGCCGTGGCCGCCCGAGCCACCGGACCCGCCGTGGTGCTTAGAGTTCCTGCACCTGTCCTAGCGTTTTCCCTGTGTATATTGTCCTGCCTATTTGTTCCGGTTCCTGTTCCTGTCTGGATTTCCTGTTTATGATTCTTCGCTGCCTGCCCTCTGGATTGTTTATTGATTCCTGTTTTTGTGAACGTTTTCTGCCTGCCCTGATCTACTGCCTGTATCCTGACCACGATTCTGCCTAGCCCTTGCTGTTCCTGTTTGTGCCTGTTTGACCCTGCCTGTATGACCACGCTCACCTTTTAATAAAAGCTTGCATTTGGATCCCTATCTGAGTCCTGCCTTCGTTACAACTAGCCAGGCAAGTTCACGTAAAAGTACTCTGGACAAACTGTTAACTAACCTACCAGCTGCCTGGACACACATATTCCCCAGCAATTTGATGAGATGACTTACACTTCGGTAAATTTGGTTTTATATTCGCACATTCGGCCATCCGTATTCAATAGCCTTTTTAATCACACTACAGTCAGTGGACATTCACAAGTAAATATGCCATTAAAACAATACTGGCCTATTTTGATCAACTGTGAAAAATGTTGTAAGTTGACAATCATTGGTTGTCAATATCATGTCGCTGCTTAAAATTCGCAAACATTAATTTATTGCACATTAATTGGAAAGTCTGAATTTATCAGAAGTCCGAATGAGCGAATATAAAACCAATTTTACCCAAGTATGACTTACTGTACTCATAGGATATGGTCCCACATCGATCACGATCAGTCTGTAGCCAGATGTGAGTGACTGACAGATGTCCTCCTCTGTAGCTAACTACTTCAGCGAGCATCTGAATCAGTGCGCGAGCCCTTGAATCACAGAATGTGTCGTTGGAATCAGAACATAAATATTTTTGTGGCGGGAATATCTAAATCTTACCCGGATACAGTAATTCTATTTTCTGATTGGCTGTTCGGTAGCTTTATTTTTTTTATTAGATTAACTGGTGCGTGGCAGGGCCTTCTGAACTCTATGGGGAACTCGCTTGATTCCTCTAATAGCGGCGCAACTTGTTGTGCATTATCCTGGAGATTTCTCTGCGTGAGAAATACAAGGTGTGGCATGTGAGCGTGTGAACGGGTTGAAATGCGTGTGTCTCACGCCCAATGCATGAGACTTGAGAGCCCTGTATCTTTACCATGGTTCAAAATGCAATGCATAGCATAATAAAATAATTAAAAATTATATGACATAAATGTCATTAGTATCAAATCAAGCAGATGTGTTGATGGTGGTCAAACTATTAATGCAGCATTAATTGTATAAATAACCCTTAAATAGCCAAAATTTTCAGGTTTGTAAACATACATAGGCTACCTAAAAGAAATGCACGGGATGCATCCATCTAGGGCTTTTTTTCTTTTTCGCTGCTCATCGCCAGACAGCAGTTTCATTTTCATGGGAATAGTTGTCACAAGTTTTCAGCCAGCAGCAAACTCGGGGTGAGGTGAGGTGGGGCGGGGCGCGGGCATGAATGGCTTGTCTCGGAGTGAGGGCATCTGAACTCAACAAAGCCGACCTGATATAGTATTTTTTTTATTTGTTTTATTCAGTAAATATATTTGTTTGACAGGGAAGCTGTGCGCAAACAGGAATTTATATTAATTTATAAAAAAAAGCACCCCAGGAAAAAGGGCACTTTCTCTCGAGGAAGAAAAAGGGCAGGTGCTCAAGCTCCTTTTTTGTCTATGTGTGCACATGCCTGATGTACAGAGTTGATCATTGGCTGCATTGGCTTATTTTGAATAAGTACTTACTTTATAACCACTAAAAAAATTCTATATATTATAAATTTGCATAGTCAGTGTAATCCGGACATACTATATTCGTCATGTTGTTATTATCATGTGACCTACTTCACTGCCATTCACAAATCCTCTCCCATGGGCTCATGGGATATATATACACTTAAGAATCTCATCAGAAGTACTCAGTCATCCAGGTACTTTTGCCTACTCTTTTATGAGTACTGTGAATTTGGACAAACTACTGTTGTCACATACTGTTTTTCACCTACTATATAGTAGTCAGTATCCGATTTTGGATGCAGCCATTTATTGACTTGCTTTGCTTTTTAAATTGCGACAACAGAGCCCCCTGTTGGTACTGAGTACATTCTTCACTGCAGAGACAAAATGCTTTAGAGTCAGAAAAGCACCAAAACAGCACAGTGGCTTCATTAGCTTTAGGTTTGTCTCTCTCTCTTTATTTTAAATATCATTCTTTTAAACTTATAGTTTCCTGTTAAATTGGCATAATTATAAACTTTTAAGTTTACTTTCTCTTTTATCCATGTTGCTGTTTTTATGCACACAACCCTCAACAACATGGTTTGCATTTCCTTTCCATAGTAATTAATGTTGTTTAGATTGCCTTCGGATCAATTTAAATTTCAAATCATTGTGTAGTCTGCAATGCAGTAGGCTAAAGATATGTAAGATATGGGTATGTAAGCTTTTTTTCGTTAATTTTGATTCACAGCTTTAAAATGAAATGGTGAATGTAAAATAATGCTCCATTTTATTTTGATGTTTAGATGGATTAGTGTAATACTATGATATTTTTGTTTATAATATTAATATTCTTATTAATTATTATTTTTTAATTATTGATATATTTATTAAAAGAAAGTCACATCAAAATCTCTTATTTGTTTATGCATTGATTTTTGTGCTTAAATTCAAAAATAATTACAAAAATAATATACAGTAAGTAAGTTTTTATTTGTAACTGCTATTTGGTGTGTATTATTACATTAATCTTAAATTAAAATGAGTTAAGTGATTGCTAAAAATGCCTTGCTCACAGTTTTGATTGGGTGTGTAAGTTGTTTTCTTTGTAATCTGTCCATCCATTTTCACCAATTTTACCAATATGGGCTGATCTGCGGACTTTTTGTGAGCATAAAAAGATGGTCATCATTGCATTAACAGGCTATTTTTTCCGCTTTTGGACCATATCAATTTAGAAAAGTTAAGTGCATTACACATTATTTATTCTGATGTTTTTGTAATATTTATGTTTTATTTTTGTACTGTTGTATTATTAGGATTGTTTTTTTCTCTTCCAAACCTTTTTATGAAGTACTGCTTCCCTCGAAAAAAAAAAAGAAGTCCCTGACGTAAATTGTAATACATAATGTTTTTAGTACTGTACATCTTCCACTGGATGGCAGTAAGTAAAATCAGTGCATGTGTTTGAGACACCACAGACCTTGTCCTGTAGGCCGCTGCGACCTTTAGTTCTTGGAACTAAAGTTGTGGAAAGTCTAATGACTGCAATCAAAACTACTCAAACCTGAAGTATGAACAACAACACGAGCTGCCTGAGAAACAGCCGACGTTGCCAGCGGTGTTATAGGCTGTGCTCCTTGACTGCGCAATAAATATGAAAACTCTGACCTGTGCTTTTGTGCGGCGGTGGCAAATTTAGCTACATTGGGCTTCTCTTAAATGGAGCGGGGAAAAATAACTGGAACACAATGAGGGAAAAGAAGTTTGTCAGACTTCATTAAGTATCAAGGGAACATCGCTGAAACTGGCAACGCAAAGCGCACCGGGCCCGTGTGCCATTAATCACGTCTGACAAGGAACCGGAGCAGGGGGCGTAGGGAGGGAGCGCAGTACGCGGGTGCCGCTGCCAGCGGCTCTGTTTATGATTACTGCGAGGGGTCCTGACTAAGCTAGCAGCCCGAAGAGGAGCAGAGCAGAAACCCAAGATCAGGAAAAAGTCAAAGCCAAGGAGCTCTCATCCAGCATTACTCCTCCTCCCTTTCAAAATGACACAGCCACCAATATGATTAGACCAGAGCGCCGACTATCCTCCAAACAATTACTAAGCATCGGAGCGGAGTTGAAAAATTGAATGGCGTAGAAAAACGGTGAGATATTGCCTTTCAAAGCAAAGTCATCAGTATATAAAGGTTCGCTCTACTTTAATTTGCCATTGTGCAGGCTTGTATAAGGGGGAGGGGTAGAGACGGGGAAAAAAGCCTGCTGACTGCAGCTTCATCTGTGTTCTCCGTTTTGTAAGCTCTCGCAGCAAGACCGTGTCTTTCCTCCTTTCCTTGGTCTGCCACCCCAGATGCAGAAAATAAATGGGAGTGAGAGAGGAGGAGAAAAGAGGGCCTGTGACTGGTGGAGATGGAGGCCTGTGTTAAGTGCTGTGCTTGAAAGCACGTCTGGCCTCATTAGATGTCAGTTGTAACAATACTGAACTGGCAGCAAGGACTGCTGTGAGTCTCACAACCATAAATCACACTCTGACAGCTCACTGACAGGGCTGGGAACCGGCACACATGCAAACACTGACTTCTCTCTCTTTCTCTCAGCCGCACATTCTCCTTTTTCTCTGACGCACAACATCTTTCTCTCCTGTTCTTTTCTTTCTTTCTCGCACATAATCAGTGCACAAAATGAACACCGCAGACTCGAAACGTGCGGTGACTTTTTGTTTTGTTTTTCCTTAAATAAAAACATTGGTTTTTTGACACGCATGCATGTTCTTAATGTGCGTGTGAGTCCGGAGCAATGGGCAGCTCCCGCCACTGTCTGCCCGTGTCCATTAGGCTGACATGTGATGGTGTGTGTGTGACATCGCTGCTGAGGAAGGAAGCAAGAGAAACAAGGCCTGTGGGTCATTAATCACTACTCCCTCTGACACACACAAACAGAACTTGCTTCTAGGGCCTCCTCGCGCACACACACATACACAGCTGTCCTACTCTCAGCACTTCAGAAACATTGACTTCTCCACCCAGCCTTCCCACCCGTGCCCTCCATTAACTCCCTCCCATCCTGCCTGTTTTCTCTCTCTGAGCTTTTTCTTCTCGTCATTCTCCCTCTCTGACATGATTTATCTTCTCACAAACATATGGAGGGATATGTTCATCTAGATATCTCTTAGAGAGTTTGGGACCACTGGTTAACTCTCCCTTTCCTCCTCTAATTTTTCATGTCATCATTTATACTGATTGCTGGTAATTTAGCATGCTTAGGTTCTTCTTGCCATCATCTACTTATAGGTCTGACTGATAGAATCTTATTAGTTTGTGTATTACTAGCCAGATTAATGAATGTTGTATAGTATATAGTATATTGTATATTGCTTATACTCTTTCTTCTGCATCAGTATGTTCAGTGTATTCCATAGAGCTGTACTGCTCTATATAGTATTGAGATATACAAAGGTAGATTATGCGTGTTTGTGGCATGTGTGGTTTGAGGGAGAGGAACAGAGAGCAGAACATGATGATGGTGATGAAGGGAATGAGAGATGCACAGCCTCACTTTCATGTTAAGAGAAGTTCACAGCTGTTAGCCATTTTAATGTAAAGGGAGTGGAAGTGAATAAGAGAAAAGAGAGGTCATAAGGAGATCATGAAGCCTAAAAAACTGAAACAAAATAATTACAAGGTAAAAATAAATAAAAACAGCCATTAGTTGTTAAAAGTTAAGTTTCCTGCTGCTCAAGATTTGTAGTGGGTGTTTTTACACTGAAATAATTGGGGCTTTCTATTGAGTATACACATTTTTTCTTGCATTAATGTCTGTATGCTGAGAATTAATTAAAACCATTTAGATTTATTCATTAAGCATTGAGAATCAGAGATCAGAACAGGCTGTACTCAAACCTGAATCACCCACAACAGCACCATAGCCACATGTCCTAACCACTACATCAGGATTCTGACCCAACAGATATAACTCTAAACCATTGGCTTGAATGGTATGTTTAAGGTATATTGGCTCCATATTGTTTATTGTCCTGTATACTTTTATTTTTTAGCATGTTAATGGAAATTATATATATATATATATATATATATATAAATGTATATAAAATTATTTAATATTAGACAATTAATTGTGCATGCTCATTCCCTCTATTTTTACATTTAGATCATGCCTTTGCTGTCATCTAATGCTCACTGAAATGTTAAATATAGCACTGTAATGTAATCTTTAGGAAATATCAAAATATTAATTTATCCAAATATCCATTTTCATACTCTACAGTGTAATGTTTTGTGCCTAATTTAACTTGTATCATTTAATTATTTAATTTTTTTTTTATTATTATTTTTTTTTTTTTTTAATGTATTTAGACAAATTAGCATAGACTTCTCATATCAGCCCTTTGTCGGTTAATGGCTGGTTAATTAAAATAATTTTCAGCTTATTTGTGCCAACATTTTTGAAAATGTTTAGTTTTCAGTGCATCCCTATTATGTTGAGATATTTACATGTAATTTTCAGAGTATTCTAAAAAAAAAATATTGAGTAATGATGCAGTGGTCAGTTGGATGTGGGACAAAAGAAGATGATACAACACTAGTAGGTTAGTGGAAAGCTAATTTTCCTCTCACATGTGGTTTAAAAAAAACTGTAACCACTGAGTCTAAAGAAGACCTCCCACTCCCAGCACAGACAAATTGTTAGCCTGTCTGCTTTCCTGATGAATAGCTTGCAGACCAATTGGTTTCCAATACTGTCAATGAGACAATGGCTAATGAATGTGTGCTCTGTGCCATTATGCCATAGAAATCTTAAACAGGTAGCAGTGAGTTTGCCTGAGCTTTGAGTGTATGAGTATGTGTTCGCATGTTGTAACCGCCACTCTTTAAGGTCAGCAAAGTAAAATAGTCAGGTGTCAGCACTTTAGCTCCTGCCAGGAGGAAAATCAGTCACTTCTAAGGTCAGCTGTCTGACACACACACACACACACACACACACACACACACACACACACACACACACACACACACACACACACACACACACACACACACACACACACACACACACACACACACACACACACACACACACACACACACACACACACACACACACACACACACACACACACACA
The DNA here is from genome assembly GCF_024489055.1 of Chanodichthys erythropterus. Lineage (NCBI taxonomy): Eukaryota > Metazoa > Chordata > Actinopteri > Cypriniformes > Xenocyprididae > Chanodichthys > Chanodichthys erythropterus. The sequence goes on along the minus strand of NC_090233.1, from coordinate 34,186,842 downwards.
CAGACAGGTTTCCATTAGGCTTGCTGCAATAGTCAGTGTTAGTCGTTTAGATTTTTTATAGTAATAAAATTTAATTTAGTTCAGTTAGAAAACAGACCCTACAATTAAAAACTGTATCTGCTCAAGGCAGTGTGAGCTGAACAAGAGTCGCAGCACAGACCAACAGCAGGAGTCAGATTTCATTTATCACAAGAGTGAGGAGCTGACTGACAAGATGATGGCGGAAGATTGCTAAACGTAAAAGATGAGCGAAATATAAAAGCGTCTAGTTGGCAATATTTTGGATTTAAACCCAATGCTAATAGGGAAACTGCCAAGGGTTAGTTGTGTTTTTCTAGTTGTGTTTTTCATTAATAATAATAATAAACCCACCATTCTAGCAGTTGCCGCCCCCAAATTGGTGCTAATTCAAAAGTAAAATGCACATGGCCGCACAGGCATTCATAACAATGCTTGTCAACTGGCGCAGAGCGCGAGAAGCTCAACTTGAATGAAGTGAAAACTGACCATTATGAATGCCTGTGCGGCCATGCGGGTGCAAAAGAAGGAAAAACTCAAACGTCACTCCACCTGGTGATACCAGTATTACCGGTGTTGTTACATGTCCATTAACCAGTGGGAAAATGTCCTCACTGTCACATCCCTAGTTTCCATGATTCATGGGGACTTTCCATAGACATAATTATTTTTTTACTATACAAACTGTATACCCCCTAATCCTACCCCTAAAAACAACCCTCACAGAAAACTTTCTGCATTTTTACATTTTCAAAACATCATTCTTCAATGTTTAGAATCTGTTTTCCCCACAACGCAGTGTTTACCAGGACAACACACACTCAAAGTCTCCAACAAATAGTGTTAAAGGTGCTGATTTTGTTTTATACATTTTTGCAATATTACTTTAAACTGTCTTTACTTACTGATTAGGTGCACTGAAAGTAATAATATTAATAAAAAATTGTAGGGTTGGGCCTTAGAAACATCAGCCAATCGTTTACACGATCATCGCGTAAACGATTGGCCCTCTGGCTTGTCAATCACTGCCATGACGTTCCTTGTGAGAGACGTGTGCGGCTGCGCGCTCCATTAACTTTCCACACTCCACAGGCGCCGCATGCAATGTTTTGTCGGGAGACAGGAGTAACAACTGCAGATTATGAGTTATCTGCGGTGAGTCCGACATAATGAATCCACGAACACGACACAGCGAATGCTGGTGGTAAACACTCGTGTTCCAATACTTGTGCACGAGTTTTGGGAGGCGTTTCCTCGAAATGAGCTGTGAAGGAGGGGGGTTGTTCTTATACATGCGCTCATTTAAAAAACTCACAGTCTTTGGTTTCTCAGTCGACGAAAAGATCCTCTGTAGCACCTTTTACTACAAGTGTTTTGGGGGTATACGATAGGTTTTGGTAAAAAAGTCTTGTGCACAGAAGCCAAAAGACTATGAATACATTAAAGTTAAATAATACATTAAATTTCAGTTTGTTTTTCACCAAACCCTGTCGTATACCCCCAGAACATGTGCCATATAAGACACGTGTTGCATGGAATCATTGTGTGATACTGTTGCATCTTTTTAAAACTTGATGCGAATAAGAAATAATGGCATACTGCTTTAGAACAAAACCTTAATTTTCATTTTAGGGTGAACTATCCCTTTAAGGTGTTCCATATGATTTGACTACATCAAAACAATACAGAGATCCCTTTAGCTCTGACAGGATCTGCTTTTCTTCTTACGCTAATGACTGTTACTTCACTGCAAGTCTATTGTATACTATAATTATTACCACGGTTATTTATGCCATAAATCATGCTTGGTATTTGTTCAAGCGCCGCAAGTTTGGCCAAAAACATCTAATGAGCATTTTTGTGAGGTGAAGCCATGCAGCCTTGTTGTTTAAACTCATTAAACCCGAAGATAAAACTGCTGTTGTGTTGACTTGTGTGCTTTCTCTTGTCTCTCTCCCACTCTCTCTGTAACATCCTGTGACGTTCTATCGCTCTGCCACACTACACGTCCTTCCACTACCTAACACCTACCCCCACCCACCCACTCATCTCACCTCACGGTGGCCTCACGCACCAGCACTGCCATTAATCAGTGGCCAGGATCATGTCTGCCAGTTAGACTAAACAAGAGCATTTGTGAGGATTTGCTCTCCCTCATTAATCATCTTGACAGTTTGAAAAACACATTTCCCCTTTAATGACTGTATTTGGATAATCAGGTCTGTTCCCCTCCCTGCCAGCTTCTCTCTCTCGCTCTCGCTCTTTCTTGCTCTCTCCTGCCTTCGGTTTTTCCTCTCCCCAAAATGGCATTGAGAACAGCTGGGTTAGCTTACCGCCAAGACAGAGAGGGCAAGGAGACCGAGTGGTTACCATCACCCCTGCTAAAAGGGAGGGGGGCGTTGAGTCAGTAAAAATAATCACATTGCTCTGGAAAACTTTTGCTCTTACTTAAGAAACCCCTGCCGCTTCTCATAACATTAACTTGGCTGTTCTGTGGTGTATGCTCACTACCACACACACACACGTACACACATTGACGGTCCATAAAATATCCTGACAGAGGCGGAAGGAAAATCTGGTGACTTGAGGCCTTGGGTAAAAGTTTCAGAGCCGTGTGGTATGTACAGGGTTGTCACATTATGAAGAAAAATGGAAGGGTGTTGACAAGAGCGCTTTTATCTCTGTATATTTCATTAAACAAGACCTGACAGATGTCTATACCTTTGTGCGCCCTTCGGTTTTGAATGCAAGGACACTTATTTAACCTTTAATAGTAGTACTATGTTTGTATGTGCAGAGTAAAAAGAGTCTGTTGTACAACTTTATCTGAACATCCCTAATTCTTTTCTGCCCAGAGCGTGTCAGGCGGCAGCTTAATGCATGGTGTTTAATGGATTAGTTGACCTTTGGGTTTAACACATCGTTGTGTCATGGTCACACCTAACATTGCCCATTGGAAGTTTATAAATGATGTCATATAGTCCACTTAAACCTGGACTGCACATGACAGCAGTATTTAAACATTGTGACAATGTTATGCCAAGCTTGAGGCTGAGGGCAGCAGGTAAAATAAACAGTTACAAAGCTCTCCATATTCCACACGTCCTCATAGTGATGTTCACAAATGACATGCTAGTCATTTTATTAAAGCACATTATTCTGGATTAATGTGGTCAGTTTGAATTATATGCTGATTATATACACTATTTATATATATACTGACACTGAAGTGCACACAAAGCACAGTATGAACATAATGTGTAATTATGATATCTAATGAATCAAAGTAATTACATAATAGGAACTGAAAACATTCCCCAGCAGATGTCACTACATCATGCTGCAGAATATATTATAGAGGCCTTTAGAAATTTTATGACAATTTTAATTCTTAATAGGACGAATTCCTAGTTATATAACGATTCAGATTCATATAAAAGATACATATAAAAGATCTATAAAAGATTTTCTAAGTTAAGAAATGGCTTGTTATTCTCATTCTCATTTTGTTGGAAAGAAATTTGGATATATCAATATGTTTGGTCTTTTATTTTCTCAGACATGAAAAACTTAAATGTGTATATGCCACTTTGTGTAAGATTTTTTTTTAAAGAAATTAATAGTTTTATTCAACATGCATCAAATTGATCAAAAGTGACAGTAAATACTTTCGAAGAAATTTCTTTTCGAATAAATGCTGTTCTTTTGAACTTTCTATTCATCAAAGAATCCTGAAAATAATGTCACATTGTCCACAAAAATAAGCAGCACAACTGTTTTCTATATTGATAATAAGAATTGTTTCTTGAGCACCAAATCAGCATATTAGAATGATTATAATTATTATCATTGATACTGAAGACTGGGGTAATGGCTGCTGAAAATTCAAAATTGAATATTCAAGCAGAAAACGTAGTATGTTAAATTGTAATAATAGTGCAATATTACTCTTTTTTCTGTATTTTTGATCAAATAAATGCAGCCTTGGTGAGCATAAGAAAATATTAAATGCATATTGTAGAGGAAACACATTATAGAGGAAGCATGAGGTAGCAGAAACATTTTCCTAAGCAGAGCAGGAAAAGGTGCTGTCACTCCGGGCATGACTCGGAATCAATCTTAACCCCACCATTCCGCTGCCAAGGCACGGTTTTTCATGCGCACAATGTTCGTGACATCGGTGCCGCGCTCCCCCAGTGCGTTTGCAAATGGAATCCAGCTGTAGTGGTGGAATTCGTTATTAGTGGTTAGCCATAATTGCAACACACTCATTTGCCTGCGTTGTCAGGCTGTCGTCACACATGCACACGGTTTTGCTAGACAAATGGGAATGGCTAAGAGATCACTGGGCAGAGGTGCGCACCGCCACAATTTTTGTTGTTGTTGCTGGCGGATGGAGTGGTATTTTGTGATGTGGTTGATGTGATTAAGAGTCCCGTGGAAAGTCCTCAATGGATTTTTTTAGTCATGAAGCAGAAGCAGTTGTGTGATTGATTGCTTTATGAGCTCGAGGAGTGTGAGTGTGTGTGAGAAAGAGAGCGGTCTGGTCTGTATCACCGTGACAAACAGTCATCAGAGTACTCATGCAGTAATTAACAGAGTGTAATGTATATGGAAGTTTGTGAAGGGAGAGAGAGAGTCTACATTAGGCTAACATAATCAAAGAGACAACAAGAAAGTAACAGGAGAGAAGCCAGGGGAGAAAGAGGGTGTAGGTGAAGAGAGACAAGAGACAAGATCTAAACACAGAGAGACAGCCCAAGAAAAAGAGTGGGTGAGGGAGGGGTGATCTAACTCTCTCCCTCTCTCATTCTTTTTCAGGTTGGGGCTGTCAGGCTCGTGAGTTGCTGTGGACTTGGCGGCTAATTGAGGAGCAGCTCCACACCCTGTCGTCATTAATCACTAGGGCTGCCGGGCTGCCTGCCCGGGACACTGCTGTGATGGGCTGCAGCTCTCTCCCTTTCTCACACACACTCTTTCTCTCCTCAGTAGTTGACTGGACACATTGGGAAGGAGGGGGGGTCTTGCCCCCCCACCTCCATTCTAAGCCCAGTGGGACAGCAGAGAAAGGGAGAAAGAGATCAATCAAACAGGTGTAGCCCTGCTGAGAAGACACTGGTCAGGGACTAAATTAACTCCACACCCCCACCCACACATCCATCCAGCTCCCCTCCCCTCCACAAGCAGGCGACAGAAACAGAGTGACTGCATATTGACTCAGCTGGAGCCCGGGAGACGAGGGAGAGAAAGATAGATGGCAGGGAGAGATTGATGAGGAGAAAGACTGAGAAAAGGATAGAGCAGGAATGTGATGAACGAGTGGGAAAGGAGTGATGGCAGGATTAATCTCTCATCTTCGGACAAAACGTAAAAAGTCCTCCCCTCCATTTAACCTTGCTGTACTGGCTTTAACTAATATTTGATCTCTTTTTTTCTCATTCTTCATCAAAACCCTGTGTATTTACATGCTCAGAACATTTTGTGTATTCTCATTTGTGCAAAAAACAAAAACAAATTGCTGACTAAATTCAATGATTTCTTTTTGTTCATTGCAGTTGCATTTCTTTACCAGTAGGGGCAACGTTATCCATGTCATGAAGTTTTTAATTCTCTTGGGCTGTGCCCAAATACTCCGTAACTCCATTAAATAACTTCCTCTCTGAGTCTCACAGGAAGTCATTCAAGACCATTTCTAAAATAGGCTCTTGGCGCTGAACCTTACTTTTAAATCCGAACATCCCTTTATGTCAACAAAATGCAATACTTCAGTTTAGATGCTCTCTACTGCAGTTTATGCATCATTCTGTGCTGTGAATACATCATTCTGGTAGACTGTTTACTATTAATAGGCCTATGTTGTGTCTTACTAAAATTTAGAGTTGGGTATTAGAAACTAAGAAACGTTTACCGCAATTGTTTATTCTCATCTCAGCTCTTCCTCCTCTAGTCTTGACCTCCTGGTTTCCCATAAGAGGAACCTTATGCTGTGTCCTTGCTGGATAGCCAGAGTTAACAGAGGCAGTGGAGTGATCTATTCATTTAATGGCCCTGTCAAGTGACACCTGTGCTGCGTCCTCTCCTGTCTGAAGTGCTAATGAACTGAGAATCTGTGTGTGTACGTGTAAATGTGTGTGCGTTTGGCTCATCCTAGCGCTTAACGGCATCTCGACTCAGGAAAATGGCTCTGAGGAAGAGTTGTACACTCTGGCCGCTTATGTATGAGACATTAATCCTAACTTAGCCACACAATCACATCAACAATATTGAATCTTGACCCTCTTTGTAGCACAGCATTAAGCAAGACTTTCTAAACCATAGGACACAACACACTCAGGTCAAACAATGGGGACTGCACTCCTGGGGGTCATGTCAAGCATTTGATAAATATTTCTCTATTAACAGCCTCCTATTGTCATCTTTTGCCCTTTGTGTAGCAAGGCAATCCATCAGAGTGCACTGGGAGTGAGTGCATGGCTCCCATGGGTTATTACCAGGCTATCATTGAGCTGTATTTAAGACCCAATACTCCCTTGTGCTGAGGCAGCTCTTTACACAATGCTGCAGAGGCACAAACAAGCAGCAGTGACTAACACTGCACTTTCACATTAAGAGCAGAACAGTAAACAGACAGAGGACCTTATTTTGTGTTAATAGCTTAAACTAATAGGGAACAAAGCTGTCAGTAGTGTAGAAAGCTAAAGTCAAAGATTTAGTTGCTCAAGTTAAGGCGCAATGCTTTTTTTTTTTTTTTTTTTTTTTTTAAGAATGTTCAAATGTGCTTCTATGAAAGGTCTAATTATATTATAAAAGATATATATCCTTTTTTGTTTGTGTTTCTGTTACGAAAATGGTCAGTGTGTACAATTCTTCAAAGTGTTATCTAACTTTTGCTCAAAATTACATATGGGAAAGCGAGCATGTTATTAACAGTGTAAGAAACGTACATAAAAAAGAGAAGCGAGGGACATCAACACATCTATAAATGTAATCAAGTATCATTTATTACACAAAATAAGACTTTGTTAAATGGATAGCGCTGCCATCACAACATAGTACTCTTATTTGAATTCTTTTCCCCTTTTCCACTTCCATCCCCAACTTGCAGAGTCAGCTACAATAGAAAATATATCACATCTTTCCATTTTATTCTTTGAACTGTACAAGTACAAAATAATCGCCAAATCATAAGGAACAAAGTAGCTGTTGACCAAGTCATGCTCATCCGTTCTCCAATAAAGAGACCGAGTTGCACAGATCTAATGCACAAAAGAAAGTGACGTTAAAAGAAAAATTTTGTGTCTGAGAGACAATATGTCAGTCCGTTGTTGCAAACATTGCATTATTACAAAGTGTATGATAGGAGCAACCATATTCGTACTGTGAAAATACTGCTCCTTTCTGAAAATAATGACTGAAGTTTGGCAGTAAATGTTGCGTAGAAACAAAAAGTCAAGCGCTCAAGTGAAAAATAAATACACACTTTTGGTAAATTGAAAAAAAAGAAAAAGAAAAATTGATCAGATAAAATAAATTGAGTTCTGCATTCTCATTAGCTCTCCACCTAAAGTTCATAAGGGTTCCCTAATATCCTAATGGAAATTTGGAGTGACCATTAATTAAACAACAGTCATCCAAAGCATTTTATTCCTCATTGTGAATATAACTATCCCGTGCTTTTTGCTTCATTCTTTTTAGGGGAATCCTGCATGTTCCTGTGCTTTCCAGCAAGCTCATGCCAATATCTTTACACTGTCCTTAGACTTTTTATCACTGGTACCCAAGAGCAGAAGCTGAGCCCAGTCTCTGGCCGTATAGAGCATAGGGAGAATAGTAGGGCGCTGTGGCTGGGAGTGAGTGCATAGGAAGGGATGGAGCTCCTGGCAAGTGTGCCTTTCCGTAGGGGTGATACCGTGCCAAACCTAGCCCTGGTGATCCACGCAGGGAGAGGGAACTGGGAAGGGCTCCTGGGCTGCTAGGAGGAGGCAGGTGGAGGTGGCAGGAAGCAGCAGAGGAGACAGATGAAGGGTAGCCAGAGAGCAGCTTCCCATCCACACCTGGCAGAGCCGTGTGCGTACGCAAATGGGCCAAGAGTTCCTCTGAGGTGGCGAAGCGCTTGTCACATGGGCCACCCACTGAGACCCAGTTACAGGCATGAGGGAGTGTTTCATTGGGCAGCATGAAACCGTAAGTATACAGAGGATGGGACAGAGACGAGGTGGCGCTAGAAGACAGAGAACTGGGGTGGAGGGAGTGGAGGTGATGGGTGGGATACATTAGAGGGAAGCCAGACTTTAGGGCAGATGACGGATCGTGAACGCAGGAAGAACAGTTGCTGCCCCCAAGATGGGGTGCATTGGGGTAGGTGAGGCAGTATGGGTCCCTGCACAAACCCTGCATGAAAGAGGGAGGCGAGGCCCCTGTGAGAGGACTGGAACTGGGGTGCTTTCCTGGAACACCCATCCCAGAGCCAACTAAACTAGATTTAGAGGGATCCAACCCAGGCACAAACTGAGAAGGATAGCCGGCATAGGCCCCGACAATAGAGCCGTGGTAGCCCATGGTGGAGGACGGGAGGGGAAAAACAGAGTGGCCCGGTTTGAAGGGAGACACGGGAGCGATGTGGCCCGCACCCAGGCTGGGCTGGGAGGGTTGGGGGTCAGCCTTATTATCAGGCTGAGGACTGCTAGAGGAACTGGCACTGCTGGAGTTCGCACTAGCACGTGCATGACTGGAGTTGGCGATCTGTGCAATGTCCAGACTTGATTTACTGTGGTCCGAATCTTTTTTCCCATTGCGATCGCCGCCATTGCTGCTGCTGTCGTTCCCTGTGTCTGAACCTGCAGCTTTGGAGTCCATGTGAGTGGATTGTAGATGTACTGTTTTCTGTGACAGAGGAGACTGAGACTGCCGATGTGTATGTGACTGTCCTGATGTCTGCTGAGAAGGTGAGCTGGCCTGTGGAGAGGGGGCATGCGGAGGTAAAGAGGGGCATGTCACAGCTGCAGAACCGCTATTTGGCACTCTGAACCCCGCTTTATCTGCTGAGCTGTTCATCCCAGCTCCATCCTTCCGGCATTCTGATCCAGTTTTAGAGTAAGGCTTAAAGCTGGACTTGTCATCTAGGTTCTGATGCTCCCCAGGCTTCAGGCTGGAGCTGGAAGAGCGTCCGTCCTTGTCTCCATGGCTGCTGGAGGAGAGGGATCCCAGTTTAGAGGAAGGAGGAGGATCTGGTTTTCCGATCTGTGAGCAGGTCTGGGCCAGCAATGCTAGGGGACTCTTTTTAGCATCCAGCTATAAGGGCAAAAAAGACAATTTAAGTTAACTTTAATTTTCTTCTCATGAACTGACGGAACCAATACCAATTCTAGAGAATGTCTGCAATGATTGTAATATTTTGAGAAGGAATGTGACCAATGTTGCAATCATTCTGTTTATATTTAGATTAGGTTCGCAAGTATGACATCATCATAAAATGCTTCCATGGCAAACTTATACATTTTAAAAGGTGGATATGTTTGTTATACCTTTTGCATCACCCCATAAACACAAAGTACATTGTGCGGTGTTTTAAGACGTTATAAAAAAAAAACTGCACGATGTAGTTTATGAATATCGAGTTCTTAATTTTTGGTTACAAAAATGTTAGATAAGCCTGTAGTTAGATAAGCCAGTGGAATTTAAAGTACGGTAAAACGCACGTCAGTACAGATTAGGAAATGTGAAGCCATAAAATGCGTCTTCATAGAGAAACACGGCCTTATCCAGATCCGGACTATCCTTTCAAATAGGCGCTGAATTGCATTCAGATCCTTTCAGTGAATTCCGAATTAAATTATTAAAACGAGGCGCGCCAGATACAAAATAATGCTGAGAAACGATAAATCACGTTACAAATGCACACAAGTCATGTCGATGAAATGAAACTACAACATTTTTGCTTAATAGAAACGCACAAACTCGGACAACAACACATGTAATTTAATGTAAGTCAAATTATATATTAATTTAATTAGAAACAAGTAAGAAACGTATGCATTAGAAGGGAGTTACTCGTACCTCGATGCTCACTGGTGCGGAGCTGAGCGGCTGGAGATACTCCGGGTGAAGTATATGACTTGTGTGAGCGGTCAACATTTTGAGAATCCTTATAGGCAGCCTTTTTTCCTGACGCGCGGGATCTCGGTACGGCAGTGAGGCGATCGAGACGGTATGTGGTCTTAAACAGGTGGGCGAACTATCGTTGTTAATGTAACGACTTTTAAGGGTCTGCTGGTTCCGTGAACTGACTGCAAATCCAGGAGGCAGTTCGCTCATCTGGATCGGGGCGGATCAGAGACCTGTCGAGGGCAGCGACGGGGCGGGTGTCCTTCAGTTTTCATTTAGAGATATCCAGTGTCTTTAAAAAAGAGCCAAACGACATTATATCCTCTTCTGCTGACAGTTAAATATCCCGTTGAAACATCAGTTCGGTCTGTAGTCCAGAGAAAGAGAGCTGTAATAGTCTCTATGAAGAACGTACACTCCGTCTCCACATCGTTCCGTCACCGAATCAGTGCTGCCTTAAACCCCAAAATGCTCGCGAGTCCTTTACGCGCAAACGACGACTTAAGAAATAAGAGAAGTCTTGTACTTGGACAAATAAAAGAAAGAAACTACACAGAAGAACTACTGGTAAATATCGTGTCAAATAACGGCATTCCGTTGGTCCGTGTGCGCTCCGGTGTGTGCACTACACCCTCCGTACGCATATACACTCTGCTCGTACTGAAGATCTGAGGGAGAACTTCAAAGCGCTCAGCCGCTGTCCAATCGCCTGCGTCTGCATTAGTAATAAGTGGGTAGGCACAACAGAGGCGGAGATTGTCCTCCTCTCTCCTCTGACTCGCTCCGGACCCGCTGGCCAAGTGCTTGATCGTTGTATGTCAAAACATGCAAAGAGACTGTGGCATGCCATTTTACCATTTATTTAATTTTTATCTATTTTGATACAAGTAGGGTTTTGTTTGTAATTTTTTAATCACTAGTAATCTAGTATTGTCTAGTATCTTCAGTAGAAGCCCATTTTGTTTTTACTTTTTTATTGCAATAGTAAACTTTAATTAGATTTCACTTTACACTAGTGCTTATTTCTTTGCTACACTCCTAGTATATATCCTATTGTTTATATTACGTTCAATTTTAACAAGCTGCTTATTTCTGACATTTAATTCAATGTGGATCTGTGGTTATATATTGATTCATAATAGGTTCTATTATCTGATAATCAGTAGGCCTACTTGTAAAGTAATGTATACAGAAAGTATTGGAATAGTCAGTTGGATTACTCATTTTAAGTACTAGAGACACATTCTAGTTACTTTTAAATGATAAATGTTAAAACTACTTGTGTACAAAGACATTACAGATTCTTTATAAAAAGTTGACAGTGATTCACACATTAATAGTTATTAATAAGTAGGCTCATTCAGACATATATTGTGTATTTCAAAATCGCATTAATAGTACAGCAATTTGTCTTTGCATAAGGTCCAAAAATGAATTTATAGGATGTAAAATGTATTTCATGCTTAAACACATAATTCAAATTTAGAATCATTGCTGCTGTTTGGTTTACCTTACAATCTTAATAGTAGATGGTTGTGTTAAAAGGAAAAGCTGAGATTGTGGTAGCAGTTTTTTTTTTTTTTTGTTTGTTTTTAGGTCAAACAAGTCAAATGATACTGAGTAATACATTCATACATAATAACAGCACATGCCTAATGTGTGCGCCTGCAGTTCTGGAATGTTAATAACTTTATTGCATTATCCCATGTTACTTTGCCATTGAAGTAATTTAGCTAACTTAATTATGCAATGAATTGGCTTAATCATTGAAAAATGAAGCCTGACAGAGGCTATTACAGGGAGACTGTGCTAATTCGTGTCTAAGTAACTTTGAAGTTCAGTTATATTTAATGGCTTTGATTGTTCGTAAGTGCTTATGCCCAACATTATTAAACCCCAGACACTGGATCGGGTTGTATTACATTATTTTGCCAAGTGTGTTTCTGAAGCCTTGCATTCATACACTAAATTGTTTTGTGAATTTTGTTTGCAATAAAATATAATCAGTTGCATCTACTCCTGTATTGATAATGCATTGTAGTTAGGCTTTGCCATTTGACAGCATATAGTTGCCCCATTTTGCACAGTGTAAATTTATGGACAAGAATATTTATGTTACTCTGAATGGCAATACCTGTCAGGTGAGTCAGAGAGATGAGAAAGGCCTGATCTCTGGAACTGTTCTCTGGGTTAAAAACAAAGAGCACCTGGGAAGCTTCTTGAAAGGTGATGTTGCCTGCCTTAGTGTAATAAAAATGACAAAAAGACAGAATGCATGAACTGTTGACCTAGGGAGAGGAGGAGCCACAGGCAAACGTGTTTGCAGGGCTTTGTCTCGCGGATTTGGGTGGCAGAGGTGAATATTCATTTAATAATGGTGTGCAGGGAGAAATGAAAACCTCAGGACACTGCATTTCAGAGGCAGAAAGAGTTTTAAGCTTGTCAGCAACCTGTCATTTTAGATCCCACATACAGTACACACACAAACAACCTCCCACACACACACACACACACACACACACACACACACACACACACACACACACACACACACACACACACACTCATAAGTACCTACAGACGATCATAGTTGACTGGAGTGGCAAAGTATTAAACCACACTCAATCATACATAACACTTATTTCTGTCTTGCTAATCTAAGCTGTTAAGTTAATTAAACTGTCACTCTGTCTCACAACACAGGAATTCAGAGATCCATCTCGTCAAACGGTGTTTGTTGGGTTTTTAACACGCATTGTCTTATTTAATTAGGAACTCCTCATACAACTGCATCTACCGTGGTTAAACAAGGATCCCTTTACCTGCGGCGTCTATGGACATTTAACGTTCTGCACATGTGTGGGCGCACATGTGTGTGTTGAGAGATAGCAGCGGTGGTTGTATGAAGTCACCTCTCCTTCTGTCAACAGCCCTGCTGTTTGCTTTGTCATTATTAGTGTCATCCATCACTTGCCACATATACAGGAGTCTGTAATGGTCTTGCAAATCTATAAAACTACAGGAACATGCAAATTCAGATGCGCTCAGGGTTAAGTGAGATGATGCGATCGCTTCCTTTGAACACATCAGTTGTCTTTGGCCCACACAAACAGATACTTCAGGTTATGACAGGTGTGGTCTAACCTGTCAGCAAGCGCATTAATGTTGGTAGACACTCAGAGTTTTTTTCTTTCTTTCTGCTTTTACAGTTGATCTATCCCTATTGCCACTCTGTAAAGTTTGGTCAAGATGTCTGGAATGTTTCCGTTTGTCTAGAAATTATGTTACTAGTCAGAAACCCAGAATCACAGGGTGTAACCATTGTTATATTCTTAGGACTGCAAAGAAAATGAAGAATCACTGCTTTCTCGAAAAAGCAAAAAACATGAAATGCAAGCCTAAAACCTCAAATCTTAGAATTCCAATGGTTTGGAATTAAGATGGATTGCCTTACAAAAACATTTTCAGGATAAGTGAGTTTGGCAGGGGGCAAAGGTGTGGGTGGAATGGAGGGAGTTTAAAGGCACCCTAGAGGAGGAGGAAGGGAAAATAAAAAAAGAGAGAAAGAGAGTGAGAGAAAGAACTGAGGGCGGGCTGGAACAACGGGGAACAGCTCCTTTCAAGTCTGGCCTTGAAGTGGGCTGCTAACAGCTGTTTTGACGTATAAATGACGGATGGTCATTTCCTGTTGTGGATTTTAAGGGGCAGGCCTCCCCTTTAAGAGGCCTGTCTGACCAATCCCGGTTAAGCCTGAAGGCGTTCGCCTATGCATGACTGTATCAAAGCACGGGGCTTTACCATAACTTTGACTAAACAAAGGGCTAAAAGCAGAGGCTAGACATCCTGCTTGACTGTAGCCCACTCATATCCCCTCACTGCTTTTTTTGAGAGGTCACTCAGAGCAGATTACTGAAGTGCAGAAAACCTACTGGAATTTTATAACAGGCCATCATTCGTGGTAATGTGAAACAGTGACGGATATGAAACTTGGAGATGGATATGGGGGAAAAAGAATAGATTTAAAAAATAAAAAAAATTTAATTCGAACTTAAATAGCTTGGTAAATAGCTTTGTGTGTTTACAGTTCTCAATTTACAATTTATATTTTTATACTTGACTGGCATGAAACAGTTTGTCTCTCTTTGGTACAGACTGAGAGACGGCAAAACCAAACAAACAAAAAGGATGCAAATCACTTGCATTTAATTACCTGTGACTGATTTATGAGGTGAGTGGTATGAAAAGGGAGCCCAGAGGCAGGGAGTCTGCCTCTTATGCCTGGTCTGTTCTCCAGAAATAATAATCCTGTGAAAAAAGAGGGACAGGACAGCTTTATGGAGTGTAGCTGACATGTGAGACCAACCCTGGAGAACTGTAAAACGTAACACTCTCTTTCTCTCTTTGCTTTCAGAAACCTCAGAATCCTTCAGAGTAATTGTGAGATTTTAGGAATCAAATATTTAAAAATAGACTATTCCACTATGAAACTTGGTGGAGTATTACTATGAATAATGATTGTGTTCCTGTGTGTGAAAGAGATGATAGAGAGAGTCTATCAAACACAGTCAAGGAATGTATCACGAAACAACTGAACCAAAAAAGAAAAAAAAAAAAAAAAAAAGCAGAGAATGAAGATTTATTTAGTTCGTATACAGCATTACGCATACAGCATTCACTCAAGGGTAACAAATGACAGAAAAGGCTCTTCCCAGAATTCTCTGAGATTGGAGCTTCTCAGGTTGATTTAATGACTCATCACTGTGTTTTGGTATAATCAGACTTGAACATCTTGAGACTCTCTGATCCAAAGATGTGAGTTATGGTGTGATGACAGGATAAATATTTGTATGAAACCACATGCACATGTGACGGAATGGAATATCATACCATAAGATGGATGAACTAGATTTGACTAATAGTTATATACCCAGCAAAAGCACATTTCCATGTTTTTTTATGATATCAGTGATGTTAAGCGCTCTCACAGGCTTAATGGCTCGTCTCTCTTGTATCTCTGATCAAGAGCCCTGCAGATCTACTCATCTTCCTGTCTCACTGATTATCTGAGTGATTATGTACATGCCCTACAGTTAATGACATATCTTTATTTAGCTTTCAAACATGTCATGTGCACCAAAACACACGCGCACACACACACAATGAACTTAAATGCACCCTTCTTGCTCAAACAAAAGGTCCCATTGTCCTCCACATGGTGAAGTTATCAGGAGGGGTGGGAGAACTACTCAGCTACACACAGCAGAGCCACAAATCAGATTGCTCTATATTGTTGTGTGAAAGCTAAGCAGACATCAAAAGGTGTTTTTTTTATCTGTTGCTGGCCCAGAAAACGCTTGCATGGAGCAACAGTCACTACATTCACAAGACTCATGATACGATCCATTTGAGTAATGCATGGGGCAAATGAAATCTCTCTATTCCTTAGGCTAGTCTGATTCACTTTTAGAGTTCACAAGTTCCACATTTATCCCTTCATTTCATTTAATTTCTGAGTCACACTCACCGGCGCACACTGAAGTAATTAATTTTGTCACACAAAACAGACTTCAAAGTAAAAGATGATACTGACCTAGCCTGTATTAGTCGTGTCAATCAGCTCACAGTTGACTGACAAGGCTCAAATGCCAGCAGATCTCTAAACAGGTTATGTCATTGTGTCACACATAATGAAAAGATGTAAACTTGCTGCCTGAACAATAACAACTCAACAGCCTAGTTCTTGGCGGCTTGTAAAAACTGCAATAAAAACACAGATGTTTTCCTTCATCACCTCCTTGGAGTCCTCCATCAATTCTGAAAATAAGATTACATCATATATTCATATACTGACAAATGCATGATCTTATAATGCTGAATTTGTGGTTGTAATGGCACATTCCCTTTATAATACGAAAGGTGTATATTGTGTTGGAACTAGGCTTTGTGAAATTGTCAAGAGTATATTTTAAAACTTTTTGTAACTACATTTTCATTCATATTTCAGATATTATTATTATTATGATAATAAAAATATCTTATTTAGTATTTCTTAGTATGTGTTACTCCATCCCTATTCATTTAAAATATACAATAATCTAAAATAATTATATAATACAATATACATTATATACAAAATATAAGTATTATAAAAGTGTAAAGTATTATTTTATTTATGTTAATATTGTTTTTTTAAAACAAATATATATATTTTATTGTAATATACTTTGGGACCAGATCATTTTTTTTGTCTTTAGACCCATTGTACTGTAATCAGTATTCTTATTTGTATTTTTGTTTTATTATTATAAATTTTTTAGCACAGGATTTGAATGAATTTATGGAGTGAGATCTTAAGGCATGAGGGAAAACTCTGGCCGAGCGTCAGCTGTCAGTCATCACAGCCCGCAGTATGAAGGAGCGCCCTGTCGGTCATAGTGACTTTGATGTGATGAGAGATGGAGGCGCTCAATTAAAAGCCTATCAGTGTGTAAGTAAATCAACACCTATCAGCCTTGTCACTTCAAACAAACGTTTATTATACTGCTCCACCCACCTCATTAATCTCGCACTGTTCGGCTGTCAGGACGAGGTCACAACTGAGAAACTCATAAGACAGACTGGAAAAGGAAACAGATCTCAAAACATTTGGTCTAACTTGAAATACTTAAATGCAAGATCACTCAGGAGATCATGATATGTGTTTTTTTTATGCATGTCTTCTAGACTGTTGTCATAATTAAATTTATTGTATAGTTTTAACATGCTACTGTATAATATTTTTTAATAAAAAACTCTTTCGCAACTCTTTTGCTAAATAATGATGGGAGCTATCAAGCAGATGAAAAAGTAAACAGCCTTGCGGTACAAGATCTTGATAAAGACATATGCAAGGCATTTGTTCTCAGGGAATGTGCATACTCATTTCAGATGCAATGTTAAGGGCAAGCTGACAGCAGTGAAATATTTCTTTAGTCCCAGAGAATCATTACTGTTAAATCTGCTTTCCCCTTCTCTTTCACTGTCTTTTTATATGACACTAAATCACACATAGTAGAGAGCCTAAGACCAAATCAGCCGATGTTGTGCTAAAATCATCACTGCTGTCCACACTGATTGCTTTTGCCATTTAGTTTAGACACGATTCCCCTGGTTTTCCATGATTCATTTGATTTTGTTTTTCTGCAGAGAGCAAACTCAGATTCAATCGCATTTTACTTTTCTGGTCCTGTCTGGATTTGTCTCCCGTGCCCAATGACCTGGCCAAGTTTGAGCCTTATAAAAGGTTATTAGTTGCCAAGAGAGAGAGAGCACAAGCTTCTTCCACAAAGCCTGCCAGAAGGTTACACTGCCTGCGTGCTATAAATTACCCTCGACAGCCCGCTAGAACTGGGGAGCTGGAGGAGAGGAAGAGGGGAGGGAAGAGGGTGAAGAAGTGGGTGCAGTTTTCTTTTCGGTCCCCACTTGATGAATGAGCCTCAGAACAAGGCAGAGAATACATCATATCACCTTTAATAGGTACACATTTCCACCACCATAACTCAGCGTTTAAAAATAGAGAAAAGCGATGAAATACGGTGCCGTATATTCCGGCCATGACACTTTTACGAGTCCTCCCTGCAGTATAAAGGCATTGATTGCTATTTCAAAGTGCCGTGTCAGGCCCAATACTGAGTACAACCAGCTGCTACACAGAGAGAGTGAGAGGTGGAGAAAGAGAGAGAGAGAATGAGTTATGACTGCTGAGATTTGGGTGATCTTTTCAGAGAGTCATCCGTAGCTGTAAATTTACAGTGTTTGTGCTCGGTGTTATTGAAACCAAACCCAGAGCTGCCTGTCAGTCATTCATTCTCTGAGCTGCTGGAGAGCATTCCTCTCCTGACAGAAACAGTCCCTCAGCAAAAGGTGAAAGAGAGCACAAATTACACATGAAACGACAAAAGGCTGGTGCTCGTGCTCTCTCTGTCTTCGTTTATGTCTCTCCCCCCGCCTTTTCTCTCTTTTTCTGTCTGTCTTCACACTCGCCTGTCTGAGGACTTTGAGCGCATGTGTCAAAATTGAATGCTTGTGACTTTAGCCTATATGCTTTTACTCTCATTTTTAAGGCCTTAAAGGGATAGTAGAAAATCTGTCATCATTTGCTCACTCTCATGTCATTCTAAACCTTTATTACTTTCTATATTTTGTATTTTGAAAAATGTCTTTTTTTTATGTCATTGGTGTCCAATGTTGTTTGGACCAAAATGTTTTTCAAAACATCTTATTTTGTGTTCCAATGAAGAAAAAGTCATAAAGGTTTGTAATGGCATGATAGTGGGTAAATAATGACAGAATTTTTTGGATGAACTATAACTTTAACATAACAACCGGGTGGGTCTTTTCAAGTGTAAAGGTGTTCCTTGTGGTTTAATTGTGTTTCTTTAACAACAACTGAGTAAATTGTTTTTGTGGTTGTTAGTATATCATAGGTCAAAGGACATGCCAAAATACTGATGTCATGTGTACTAGAATGTACTGCATTTATTTGTGTACCTACCTTCACCAAGGGTCAAAAAATGGCAGACAATTTTAACCAAAGTGACTTGCATTTTGTTCAAGATTTACATTTTATCAATGCGTTCCCTAATCAAACCCATGATCTCGGTGTTGCTAGCGCTGTGCTCTACTGTCAGTTACAGGAATGCTGGTTGAAATGTTTTAACCAGATGCTGGTAGCCATTTTGTTCCATTCACCTCAATAGCTTCCCTTCCTCTCTTTATGAAAGGCATTTGACCTTCGTAAGCTTAAAAAAAACTTGTGGTTTACAATATATGACCCCTTTTCCTTACACAAGCATAGCTAAAGCTATCATTTGTGTCCATTAACATTTGTTAAACATGGGGAACACAAGGGTCTTAACTGGCTCATATTAAAGCAGTGATGAGACAGACGGGATGCCCGTAATGTTATTCAGCAGTCTCCTTGCCCTTGCTTTTTATTACATATGATATTTATACACTGTTTTAACCTCTGACTCTTTCCAGTGTGTGCCGTAGTCTGTGCGAGCCTGTCAGATACATGTAGGGTGAATGTCTTCTGTTTCCAGCCCCTTTCCCTACAGTCTATTAAAATCTGCTCTGGACTTCTGCCATAGACACATCATTTATCTCAGCGCTGGCCAAGAAGAATTATTGTTGTGTAAATCTCAAAGCCTTTTAGGAGATCAAAGTTCCAAAATATAAATCACGTTTCTCTGTAGATGTTAAACGCACACATGCTCTCGCACACATGCAGCGGGGCCCGTGTGTGAATACGAGGGAGGTTCTCCACCCAAATCTCTTCCCACAGGGTAGAGCGAAGACGGCCTATCCTCCTCCTTATCTCCACTTCTTCCCTCTGTTCCACTCCTCCACCAATTCCCTCTTTTCTTTTCTCCACAGAGGATGTACTTAATCCTTTTCTCTTTGTTAACTTTTGCTTTTTTCATTCTTTTTTTGAAACCTCTATCCATATTTTCACCTACACCTACACCCCCATCCTTCTTCAATTCACAGGAAAAATATTTTAACCTGATTTAAATCGCAACGGAATATGATTGATTTTAGTTTCATGCTTGTTTTTGTAGACTAGTGCTCTCCTTAAGCTTTCCTGGTGGAAGCACTAAAGCTTAATGCTTAGTTAATTTCTTTTTTATGTTTTTCATCTAATATTTATATTTTATTTCAGCTTTATTTCAATTAACAGTATAGTTTTGGTTTTAATTAACTATAACAACACATTTTTGTCCTTACAATGACAATTAGTGGGGTCCAAAACAACACTGAATGCCACTGACTTTCATTATGTGGGGGGAAAAAAACACTGAGACTTCTTTAAAAAAATATCTTCCTTTGTGTTTAACAAAAGATAGGAAATCATACTGGTTTGGAATGACATGAGGAAGAGTGAATGATAACAGTTTTTATTTTTGTGTGAACCATTCCTTTGTTCGAGTTCTGTAATATGAACTACAACAGGAATGTTGTCTGTTAGATCTTTTAGCATTGTGCCACTATGATCAGTTGATGTCCCGTCCAGGTGTAATGCCATCATAAATCTTTTCGGATCCATCTAAGATATAAGACTGCTATCTGAAAAGCAAATATGTTACTCTTATTTAAAAAAGTTTTTTTCCCCCAACACATTGCTCATATTCTGTGGTATGATGTTTTATTTTTAGTATTTTTTATATATATATAATTTTGGGTGGTATGTTAAAATGAGCTCTTTTCAGTGACAGGGCCTATATGGGGGCATTATTTTGACATCTCGTCACTGCGACGAGTGTGTATGTGTGTTTACGTGTGGTTGCTCTCTGATATGTGTTGATTTCAGTCTGCAGGCAGATTCTATCTACAAACACGGCTCACATGTGGGAAGACTAAATGAAAAAAGGGGTTTGCCATTAAACTGCCAGGGATTATATACTGTGCGCTCTGTGATGTGCCAGCAAAACAGATTTGGTGGCATTGATTTGACAGAGAAAAGAGTGACAGAGAGAAGAGAGGGATTGGGGTGAGTGAGGGGTGGAGGGTTGATGGAAGGAGCATTTTTTGTCCTTTTTTTGAGTTTCCTTTTTTTATATCCTCTCAGACACTTTGTCATTGTGTACTCTGTGCTTAAAAGTAAGAAAGTAAATATCCTGGATTGACTGCAGCTGTCAGGATGGGTAATTTGCTGCATGTGTGGATTTAGTGAGATTTAAGTTACGTCTGTCTGGAGAAGTTCTCTCAGTCTTTGAGTGAATGCTTTAGATCAGAATGGATGATAGGAGGAGCCTGTGGAAGACAAGATAATGTCTGTGAGGAAGGACAGATCATATCCATGCACAGAAACTGGCAGCTGGCACCAGTGGAAACTTTTCCGATGAATAAAACCTCACCGTGTGTTTCTTGTCCAAGCAATTCTGAGAGCAACTTGGAACCTCTCCACTCTCTATAATGTGGATCGGATTATATGCGTTCACTGGAAATATGCCATTCATATGGGAATCATGATATTTTGACAGCACAGAGCGTTTTACAGAAAAAGCGGGAGATGAATGACACTCAGTATTGGTACAACAAAAGAAACCTTCTTGTAAGCGCTGACTCAAAGCCAAATATGATGACCACAGCTTACTAGGCTGTATAGAATTTTACAGAGCCATAACAGCTTCATATCCGTTTCCTCACCGAGGTGGGATGTTATGTGTGAAGCACCCTTGAGTAACACCATCCTCCCCTTTAATGTTCTCTTGAAGCCAACTGTAGCATTGTGACAAAGTTTACACCTCATTGACAGGCTAATATCCTCATCCTGACACAGTGGGCGGCCGTCTATGGGAGTTTTAAAGAGAACTGCTAAATGGGACGCCTTTGCTCATCAAAGTCAGCACACACATTTATAAAGCTGTGAATCCCAGCACTCGAGACCTTTGAAGAGAAGGTGTTGGTTTATAGCGGACAGCTGTTTCTCTAAAGAGAAAGAGTTGGCACTGCAGGGAGGTGAGGTATGCTGTGCTCTCGAGGTCACGTGTTCACCGTGAGCAGTTCGGCTTTGTGTGTGTGTGACGGAGGGATGACGTTGACATGTTAGACTGATGTGTGAACACAAGGGGTAGAGGGGTATGGCAGCTGATGGCATAAGTCAGTGTGAGTTTTTCTCTAGTGTATGCGAATAGGGTCAGGAGAATGAAAGGTACAAAATGGAATATATGTGTCAAAGGGCTTTGAATATAAATCACAACCTGCAAAAGTTCATGTACGTAGTGACCGCACTTCATCTGGACACCAGAAGATCAGAGGATCTATTGATTGTTGCAGGAACTGTGGTTCACCTAGGCTTCTCGTTTAAGGGACAGCTATGGAGTCAAATTAATGCCTTAAAGTTTTGCACAAAAATAAAGTTTTGCAAAACAAAAAAAAGAATTGAGCAATTAAAAAATGTTTTGCAAACAAAAATAAAGAATTGCAAAGGAAAAAATAAAGTATTGAGCGGAAAAAATAAGTTTTGTACATACATAACAAAAATAATACATTGCAAAATAAAATAAAGTAGTGCAAAAATAAAAATATAATCAATTACAAAAATCAATGGCAGCTGTAATCCTATTTTATCTTTGCCACATATTTTTCATGCTCAAACCTACTAAATCATTTGCAACGCTCATTTTATTCTGCGTTTCAGTCAAGCGTGCGCTCACGATACCGGTTTTCTTTTGCGCTGCACTTTTCTGTGCGGATCTGTTTATGGCACTGGTTTGACATGGGGGTGGAGTCAAGAAACGGGGGCACGCCCCCGCGAAACACATTAGAGGGGAACGTAATCGGCGACAGGTGAAGTAATTATTTGACATGGTTAAAAATAATGAATGGTTTGTTTTTGTTGGTTTGTTTAGCATATGTTGTCGCCGATTACGACCCCCTCCAATGCATTTCTTATAGTAATATGACCCGTTGCGCTCTGTCTCACTGCCTGTATCCACTTTTGTGTCCTTAAACATTCGTTTTTTGGGGTCGACAGCTTATAAAAACTTATTTCTGGGTTTTTTAGCTTGTTAGCTGTGCACCTTGACACACAGCACCTTTTAGGCATTGTTCTGTTTTTTGTAATGAGTCAGAAAAGACAAGAAGGCAGCCTGAAGACAGTTGGATTGTTTAATAAATGCGCTCTGTCTCTATGCTTGATCTGTTCTGTTGCGATCTGCGTCTCCTGCCGATGACGTGTTTCGCGGGGGCGTGCTCCCGTTTCTTGACTCCACCCCCACGTCAAACCAGTCCCATAAAGAGATCCGCACAGAAAAGTGCAGCGCAAAAGAAAACCGGTATCGTGAGCGCACGCTTGACTGAAACACAGAATAAAATGAGCGTTGCAAATGATTTAGTAGGTTTGAGCATGAAAAATATGTGGCAAAGATAGAATAGGATTACAGCTGCCATTGATTTTTGTAATTGATTATATTTTTATTTTTGCACTACGTTATTTTATTTTGCAATTTATTATTTTTGTTTGCAAAACTTATTTTTTTATGCTCAATACTTTATTTTTCCTTTGCAATTCTTTATTTTTGTTTGCAAAACATTTTTTTATTGCTCAATTCTTTTTTTTTGTTTTGCAAAACTTTATTTTTGTGCAAAACTTTAAGGCATTAATTTGACTCCATAGACAGCACATTGTGTTCTCCCATAATTAGTGCTAAACATTTTTATTAATCAGTATTTTTGTCCTGTTTTTCAGTGGAAAAATATCTAAACATTGTTGAAACACTTTACTTGATTTTCTTTATTTTCTTCTCTTTTTTTATTTTAGCTTTTGTTTTACTTGATTTATATGATTTGTATATGATTATGTCTTTATACCTAATGCAGATTTGCCTCTTGTGTAAAATTATGATATAATATGAACTGCATTATTTTATTGTTTTATAATGTTTTCTAGGGGGCTCTTATAATGTTAATATGCTTTTTACATCAAAAATTGTCATCGTTTAGAAATAAAGGGCATTTTTCTTACCCTGTTTTTAGCCCCAGTGTAAACGTCTTTCCATTTGAATCTCTCGAAAAATTTTAGCATGTTTTTACTATTTAAACGTCTCAAGGTTCAACTAATCGTGAAAGTGTTGCATTACATTTAGATCTATATATTTAGATTGTGGCATGAAAGGATGCAGTGATGAACATTGCCGATCAAAGACATGTTATTGAGCTCATGAAAGCAGTGATCTCCTCATTGCAACTCAATTTCTGCACACTTTGCATCGCAACTAATAGTGCAAATGCGATGTAACTAAGAGATTCGTTGAATAAAACGTGAGTTTTGGTGCGTTTCCAGAACTCAGTCACTGATAAACTTGCACTGTTTGATTGACAGCTCCAGCAATTGTTAAGGGAGCATTCATTGAACGCTTTCTATATATAATCACCATTTAAATAACAGATTATTTTCATCCTACTAAGAGAAACAATGTTAAGTTGACCTTTTAAGTCACTGGTTTGATTTACTGACACATAGACAAAGAACAACTGACTGTACATGAATCATTACATATCATATCAGGCATTAGAATTAACACAGTTACTTGCATGTTGTTGCATTACTTTCGAGTCCATATCAAAATGCGATTGATTTACCAAAGAATCCACATGAAATGTTGAATAAAAATAAATAAAGCTCAACTGAGACATTCACATTGTTGAAAATAAATAACCATATTCCTAGCATTAGGATCCTTTGAAAGGTAATGTTGTTTTTCTCCTGAATCGCATTTTTCTCCTCATCTTACTAACACGGCAGTGGCCAGGGCTAATGTTGCTGGTGAAGTTGATTTCTTCTGCGGAGGCGGCGTTTCACATTCCAGGATCAGTCGTTCGATGGGCCTTGCTGGCAATACATTTTTTATTGGATTAACAAGGAAGTTTTCAATTCTGAAACTTACAGTATATTCTTATAGTACAATGACCTCTTATATATCAAAAGCTTGAGGAAAAGTTGATTTCTGTTTTTTTCTGAATGTTTTTGATATTTTTACTGGAAAAAGCCAAAAACAATTTTTCATAGTATACTTAGCAACTAAGCTTGCAGAGCTCTAAGAAAACACATTGGAAATATAAATAATTTTTATTTTAGGTTTTGCTTTTTTTATAGACAAGTGAAAAATGGAAAATTACATAATGGAATTAAACCTGTATGTCTCACATGAGCACCACATGTGCAGCTAACCACTAGACCAGACTTGTTTTTGACCTTTGAAAATAAGGTTTTGTTGGTAAAACATTCTTTACTTTGCATTACAGGACAGCATGTGATGCTACAAGAATGAAAGAATAAATATCATATTTGTCCCACTTAACATACTATATATGAGCAAAGAGATTCAATTCTCTCTCACTCTCTTTTTCTCTCGTTCTCCTTTTATTTCCGAGGTGTCAAGCATCAGATATGAGAAAGAGAGAACAAAAGAGATGGAGGATGAAGTAAAGAAAGTTAATGTTCCCCCTGTCCAATCCTTACCCTTAGGGCACAAGTCTCCTCTATTCTCTGTCTTTTATTTATCGTTCTCTCTTCTCCTCTGTCTGAAATGATATGCTCTCCTTTTTCTTTCCCCTCATTTCTGTCCAGTCTAAAATTCACCTGTTTGAGCTGCTGGATTAAGTCTGTGTGTATGTGTCTTTGCCTTTGCAGTCGACAGAGGTCCTCAAGTTTCATGGGGGCCCGCCGGTCCCCTCGGGCGACAGCATGATGTCAGCAGCCATGTCTTGAGCTCTTGTGTCAGTGACTGTCTATCATCCCGAGCCCATCAATGCGCCGTGGCAGCCATTCGTCACTTTGAGTTACCGCGCTTACTGTCGCTGCTCAGAGCACAAACACTGACACTCAGGTTTCGTCCCTGACTATCACCATGGTGATCTTGAAAAACACAATGCACGTTATGCAACAGCAAAGAGAGATCAGATACGCAGCTTAGGTCTATTTGTTGATCGCCAAAGCTGCCGTAGCAGTACACCAGATTTGCTTAGCATATGTGTGTGAAACTATATGTGTGTGTGTTGTTTGTGATTGACAGTCCTACTGAGGCAAGGCCAGGTGGCGTCCTGTTGTAAATTTGCTTCTACCTTTCTCTCCGCACTCGTCCCTCCCAGCTACAACCTGTCATGCTTGACAGCACACACAAAGGAGGAGAAGAGAGAGAGAGGCAGGGGAATGAGGATTAAAAAGAAAGAGAGATAAAAAAAAAAACTTTAAAAGATGAAATTAAAGAAAAGAAGATGAGCTGACAGCAGCTTGTGAGAAGGTATTGTCTGATGGGGAAATGTATCTGTGAAAGGGAGGCTTTGATCACTAGAGGACACGAGAAGGGGGGAGAGCTTGTAAAACGGCACTCTTCAGATGGCTGAGAGACTGCAGGAAAATAACTAGACCTGCAATTACAGGAGGGGAAACAACACTAGCGCTAATGACACTACAAAATGGATGCTGGGAGGGTCAGTGACAGGAGGATCTCTTGTTTGGGTTTCTGATAACTCTTTGTACTAGCTCTTTATTGTAGACAGCCTCATAAAAGTTGCGTATAGGAACCAGACAAGATTTAATCTGTTTACACAACCGTTCAAAAATTTGAGGACAGTACTTTTTTTTTTTTTTTTTTAAAGAAATTAGTACTTTTTTTCAGCAAGGAAGCATTAAATTGATCATAAGTGGCAATAAAGACATTTGCAATATTAGAAAATACTTGTATTTCAAATGATTTTTTTTTTTTTACTTTCTCTTGATCAAAGAAAGAAAATGTTAAGCAGCACAACTGTTTCAACATTGATAATTATAAGAAATGTTTCTTGAGCACCAAATCTGCAGATTGGAATGATTTGTGAAGGATCATGTGACACTGAAGACTGAAAAAAATGTCTGCTAAAAATTCAGCTTTGCATAACAGGAATAAATTACATTTTACAACAGAAAACAGTTATTTTAACTTGTAATAATAATTCACTAAATTACTTTTTTTTTTTTTTTTTAACTGTATTTCTGATCTAATAAATGCAGTCTTAGTGAGCATAAAAGACTTGTTTCAAAAACGTATTGACATCAAACTTTTGAACAGTTATGTATATGTGACCAAAAACGTGAGATATTAAGGTACAACAGGAACACATTGAGCCTTGGTGCTCTTATGGGCAATGTCAGTTTGAATCAAGGGTGTACGCCATTCAGAACTGAATTGAAAATTAGAATTAATTATGAATTAGAATGGCTTTGTATGGAAGAACACTTCCCATTTCCCCTTTCCTAGAATGCCATTTACCTGTTGAATTGTTTTGAAAGCAATTTGGTAAAATCCACTTCCTGTCCTTGTTATTCAAATTCCACTTTATCTTCCTGTAGTATGTGGCCGATTCAATTCCAAATTCCAAATCATGAATGTAAAAGTAGTTGGTGCTTAAATTCTGCATTTTTCCCAACCCTGGCTTGAATCTGACTTGCTTTGTTTCTGGTGCAATTCCCCGTTATTTCCAGTAATCTATTGAATATCCCCATCCATTTAAGTGGCAAAAGGCCAAAACTACAATGATAAAGTGAGAACAGAAAACTCAAATGGATAGAGAGACATTTGTGTGGGTGTGGGGGTAAAAGATGGTACAGAAAAACCGCTGATGGGTGAGGTCAGAGATAATCAGCCTTATTTAAGGATTTGAGGTGTGTGTGTGTGTTGAGTGTTGCTTCAGTGCTCTTCTATAGCTCTGTGGCACTTTGATAAGCAGAGCAGCTCGCTGCTGGTGGGGGAACTCATGAGGGGGCCTGTCTGATGAGGACCTGCCGCTGTCTGCGTGGGGTCTCTGACTGGAACATGGCCTTTGATGTCTCTCTCTTTTCTTCCCCCCCTCTCTGTGTCTCTCATTCTTTCTTTTTCTTTAACCCCCTCTAGCTTAACACAAGAGCATTCAAGTGGCCAATGTTCCACTTGAGTGTACTTCTGTATTGACAAGTATCTGCTGAAGTGTGACCTGCCTCTCTGTTGTGTTAATTCAGACTGAATTGCTTATGAGTTTGCCCTCTTTTTTAATGCCCTTTTCTATTTTGGTGAACTCCTGTGGTTTTAATCTTTTCACAGATGGTTTAAACAATTTGTGTTTGTGTCTAAAATGTAGGTGTATGTTTATGTTAGAGATTGGGTGTCAGAAATGTACATATGTGTGAGAATGTAGTTCGGAGTACAAGGAAGGGTAGAGGAAATGGAAAAAGAGTTAAATTGAGTTTTGTGTGTGTGTGTGTGTGTGTGTGTGTGTGTATGCGTGTCAGCTCTGATGGAGGTCAAACAGCACCTGTCAACAGCCTTGCTGCTTTAATGTGACATATTAATGTGACCTGCCAATGCCAATAAGTCACTACACATTGCACATGTGCGCATATTTATAAGCCTCCATAAATTCAAGTGGCTTGTGAAAAATTTAATCTTCTCTCATGCCCAGAACTGCTGAGTTGCTCCATAAAGCTTTGAGCAAACATTTTTTTCTACCTGTTGTAAAATTGTTGTGGATTTTTTTTTTTACACCTCACTCATGATTAATATATATTTCTGCACAGTCTGTTTGGATAATTTCAAATGCAGTGTCTTTACGGAAGCTTCAGTTACATCAAGCAGCCCAATTAATTAAAGGTAAAAACCTTGACTAATTCAACCTTGTTGTTTCCTACTTATTAATTAACCTCACTAATCACCATATTAATTATCAGATCATTTCAGTTTTGTGCACACAATTGACATAAAAGATATCTTACTGGAATTTTTGAGACCACACATGGAAATTTATTTTCCATTTAATACAATTTTAATACAATATGTAAGATTTTTCGATTAAAATATCCAAAAACCACTAGAACATTGTTATATATTTTGTTTACTTGTGTACTTCCACTGTCCCAAATGTTTCTAACAATGTTAGAAATTGTTGTTGCAATTATTGTTTGAATCTTGTTTTCTTGATTTACCGTGAGTATAACATGTTTGTACCATTCCTCTGAGACAATGCTAATTTGTCAAGTGGCTAACATAGCCACAATAACAGTAATACAGTATATTCTCCGTCATATAATATATTTTAAAATGAATTGCATGCCATTTAGCAACAAGTCAACCAGCTTTTATTAATATGATAGCTATTCTAATAATCGATCTAGCGTATGCAGTGTGCAACAAGTGTCTCATACCAGACACAGAGCTAACGCACAGAGTAACGTTAACATAACTTTCAACACACTCAAATGTATTTTTAGTATGATTCCTCTGCGTTACCCCATGTCTTTGTTTTGAATAAGAGACCTCTAGCGGCGAAAATTACAAATTGTGCCTTTAAGTAAAAAGTAGAATTTCTAAGACCTGGTTTCACAGACAGGGTTTAGATTAAGCCAGGATTAGGCCTTAAGTTCAATTAGGACATTTAGGACATCTTTTATAAATGTGCCATAGAAAAAAAAAGAAAAAAAAAAACATCACTGGTGTGCATCTTGAGACAAAACAATGGCACTGATATATTTTAAGATATGTCAGTAATTGCTTTCAGTTAAAACAGCTCAAACATGCATTTGGAACTAGGCTTGTCTTGTCTGTGAAAACGGACATACAGTATATGTCTTCGATTAAAACCAGATGATCATGTTGTCCTGCATGATTTGAGTATGATCCAAAGAGCATCTTGTGCTTTAACGAAAGGATATCTGACTGTCTGTACAAAGTTTACATGAAGTGTCACATTTGTACTTATTTGATTAGTGACCTGGAAATAGTGCAGAATCTTAAATATTTCTTATTGATTTTAAGTCATGAAGTTTCTTCTTATTTCCAGGTTTAAATGACGTTTCCATTTGATCTTAGACATTTGGACTCCACTATAAATACACACTGTAGTTTTTACCTGGAAAACCTCATAATGTTTGATAATGCAGAACATATTCAATGCATTTTATACCCATACATTTCTAATCAACAGAAGATTTAAAATAGGAAAAGGCAGGTACGTCCGGTAAATTTGCAAGCTCTAGTTTGATAAGAATACAGTTAGTCTGCTCTCTCTTAGTCTTTGTCTATGTAATTTTCTCTGCTCTCCTCAATCCTCTCCCCCTGAAGTGAACGAAGTGGATGCATTCTGACAGATCGACAGGGTTCAACCTCCTGACAGAGTTTCAGCCTGGAAAGCTCAATGACTTCAGACATGCCCTCGAGTAGAGAAAGGTTACACAAACTGGCCCATAACCACCAACACTAATCACAAACTTACAGTCCTCTGCCATAATCAATGTCACACATGTGCTTACTGCTGTTATCTGCCCTACATCAAAACAGAAACATAAATAAAAGAAATGCCTGAACCCCATGAGGGAGAGGTTCAAATGAACTCTGACAGCTCGACACACAATATGGTATCCGTAATGTGATTACGGCCGTATGGCCCTCGCTGCCTACACTCACAGCTCTCTGAGGGAAAGTCTGAACTGGCAACGGCAAACGTATTACCACAAGAAAGAGGTAAGAAGGCTTTTTAGCCACTAGAGTTTACATTTGGATGTTTCATGCTTAAGGAAGCCTGGGGATGATGCTAATGTTGAATCAAAACTCTAACTGTGTGATCACTAACACATGTGGAGAGATTGGGAGAGGATGCCGGGATACGAGAGAGTATGTATATTATAAATCTTTCATTGTTTTTTCGCTTAAGATTATTTCATATTGCATGGTTTGCCCTGTATTAGTAAGGTTGGAGAGCCATCAGAAAATGAAGGGCAAAATAAAATAAAAAAAAAACAACAATAAAAGGCAATGAACTATGGCTGTCACACCTGTGAAAAAGAAATGGAGAGAGAGAGAGAGAGAGGAAGGAGCAAGAAGGAAAAATGGCTCTTGCTGTTAAGTCCAGCAGGACATCCAATAAAAATTCTTCAAAAGTCCACAGCTGACATTGAAAAATAGCAAAAGTATAAAGTGGGGCAGGGTAAATAAAGAGAGGTGTTATTGTATTTGACAGGACAGGGCTGCATTTTGAAATGAGCTGGGGGAGAGAAAGATTGTGAAGTACTGAGGTGGTATTATAGAATAGGGATGGTATCATATGGTAATACCATGGTAAATTTATATTAATATGGTACTGAATGATATTCATGTATTTAACTATGGATGGATGATATATCAGTACCATAACTGTTAGTTAGCAGTTGAAAGTTGTTGTTTTTTTTTTAGTTATCTTTGATTTTTAATGAATCGACCAATTCTGTATTTGTGCATGTTTATTTCCTCTATTTGTACATTGTGATTACCTTTGTTGTCTTCTAGCACTAACTTAAAATTAATCTTTCAAAAAAAAAAAAAACAAAAAAAAAACATATTGACTGCATAGTATAAAATTTGATTATCACCATTTATTAGTTATTGGCTATAACTTAAAAGTAATTATTGGCCGTGATTTTAAAGGGTTAGTTTACCCAAAAATGAAATTTATGTCATTAAGTACACCTTCATGTTGTCCCAAACCCACAAGACTTTTGTTTGTCTTCGGAACACAAATTAAGATATTTTTGATGAAATCTGAGGGTATCTGATCCACACATAGGCAGCAACGACGTTGCACCTTTTGAGGTCCAGAAAGGTACTAAAGACTTAAAACCATTGACAGGGGACAGATGAATTTGTTGAATAAAGTAGTAATTTTTTGTTTTGTTTTTGTGCACAAAAAGTATTGTCGTTGCTTCATAATATAAAGGTTGAACCAATGTAGTCACATCGCCAGTTTTAACAATGTTTTTGCTACCTTTCTGGACCTCAAAAGGTGCAATGTCATTGCTGCCTGTGTGGATCAGATACCCTCAGATTTCATCAAAAAATATCTTAATTTGTGTTCCGAAGGTCTTTGGGACGACATGAGGGTGAGTAATGACAGAAATTTCATTTTTGGGTGAACTAACCATTTAATATTGATGGTACACCAGCTGTGCCTCTGTTCACACATGTAAACATTTTTTGTCACTGTTACTTTTCTATTCCTTTTCATGAAAAAGCTACACTTTTTTTTTTTCAAAACAGCTGAGCTATTATCATGTATCTGAAAAATTTCTCGGCAACACTGTCCAGCAATGGTTATCTTCTCTCCTCATACCCAAAGTTTTGGTATGTTTTTGAGTCATAGGGTTAATGAACAGTGATAGCATTGATTTTAAGAAGAAAGAAGTGAGTAATGTTTGCATGGCAGTCTTTGAACTTTATAGCCCAAAAGGAAGGTTTTGATCTGCCAAACAGAGCAAATCTCTTAGTCTTCAGAAATTACAGTTATTCTTCAGCACTGTTTCAAAATGTGTCAACAACTATGGAGATGGGCTGTATTTGCCAGCGGTCTAACTTTCTCCATTTTTTACCCAATAACATGTTGCTCTACCAGCATGACCTGCTTCTCTCTCTCCCTCTCTGAACAGCCAAAGCTCACAAACCCAAAGTCCCTAATAAAGGAAAATGAATGCTATCCATCATTTTCCCTTTTCACATCCAACCCTGTTAAACATGTGCTCGCACACACACTGGACCAGATGTTGTTTGTGGCAGAGGTGAGTGACAGGCTGAAATGGTAGCATTATGACTTAAGAAATGTTGTGAATTCTTGAGGGGCGTTCATCTGTAACAGCGAAGCAATGAAAAGTCAGTCATTTTTCAGGTGATGCGTTTTGGGCGCATCCAGTGATGCCACAAATCTGAGAGATACTGGCATAATGTTCAATACTGAAGTTGAGCATCTGCAACATGGATAAATTTATGTTATTGTGAGCGATATCATGGTTTTGAATTATCGGTGAAAAAATGATGTGTGGAAATTAACTATATCAGAAATGTCAGCATTCTAAGTTCAAATGTTCATGATACACTGCTACAATCAATAAAATAGTGGAATGACATCTTATTTTTTCTGGCATCTCATTTGTGATCAGATTTTTAAAAGCTATGGTGAGTTGCAATAGCCCATGAACAACATTAGGGCAACCATCAGTAAAAAAAAAAAAAAAAGAAGCTTTCTAGCGACCAACAATACAGTGACCTGGCGAACTCAAGCAATAAAATCATTAAATGTGTGAACAGGGCCTTATTTGGGTATAGTAATGGGCTTTTTGCATATGAAATTGTTAACCTAGTATGATTCTTAATGTTATTTTGTGCTATGATTCACATTTACATTTATTAATTTACTGTAGGAGGAGCTTTTATCCAAAGCAGACTACAAATGAGGAGCATCAGAAAAAATTTGTCCTATTTTGTCATTCACACTTCTCATACTTTACCTTGGGTAGACTCATTTTTGCATTTCACAAAAACCCTGGTTTAATGTTATCTGCATATAAATGAGGTTAATAACATTAATTGTTTGTCTTTCTGTGGAAATTTCACCACATAAACCTGCTCTGGTTTAAGTATTATGTTTGCATCTCTATTCAACTTTTTTCATTGTTTCCCTCAGAAGCTTAAACTGAATGTTTTCATAACTGTACTAAGCACACAAATATTTAATGAGATAATATTTATGAGTGGCTGTCTGTAGCTAAACAACTCACTGAAACATTACAGCACAGTTTCAGACTGTATCTGTTCAAAAGATTTTTTAATATTTTAGAGAGAAGCCTCACCAATTGGGCTGCATTTATTTGATCAACAATACAGTAAAACAGTAATATTGTAAAATATTTTTACAATTTAAATTTTTTTCTATTTGAATATATTTTAAAATGTACTTTATTCTTATGATGGCAAAGCTGAATTTTCAGCATCATTACTCCAGTCTTAATGTCACACGATCTTTCAGAAATCATTCTAATATGCTGATGTGCTCAAGAAACATTTCTTATTATTATCAAAGTTGAAAACAGTTATGCAGCTTAATATTTTTGTGGAAACCTTGATGATTTTTTTCCAGGATATCACTGCACTTCAGCTTCTCATCAGATTTTCTGGCCAATCAAATGCTCTCTAGATCTAAAGCGTCCCGCCCCCCATTTTCTAAATAGATGCTGAAGCTATGGCTAAAATCAGTCACTTTTCACACATTTACTATTTTCTACATGGTGAATGGCACTTAGTGCACTATATTGGGATTCAGGTATAATTCAGACAGTGTAATGCTTTCCATTGAGGCGAATTAAGTCTGGTTTCACGTTAGTGTCACGTGAACCGCCATAGCGCACACAGTCGGCTCTAGTCCAGTCCACGATAGCACAGAGTGGATTATATGCATGAGTCGGCGCATACCACAGAACGTATTGGATCCATTTGAATTCTGCACAGAATGTTATATTTTAAAGCGATATGTAGGAGATTTGGAGGAGAAACGGTTAGAGATAAGAAGGAAACTGCGGCTTTACTGAGCTCAGTGGCTTTGGCCAAGCTGTGATATAAACGCTATTGGCTATTTTAAAAAAAGGGGAGGAGCTGTCCTATATGTCCAGCCCTGTTTTCCTGTTTCAGTGGAAATTACGTCAACACATTGAAAAAAACCACATGTTTCTAGGCACTTCAGTGGGCCTTTAATGTGTCTTTGTTGAATAAAATTATTCATATTACTAAATAATTATAATAATAAAACAAATCTTACTCACCCACCCTAACATTTGAACGGTAGTGGGTATTTTTTATTTTTTTTTAATTCTCTGGAAGAGGGTTACATAACCTTAGATTAACTGGCTTGCAAAATTTCAACCGTAAAACATTTCTTTACCCAGGGTTAAAAGTAGCTTTAACCTAGAGTTAAGTGAAATACTAAAACAGACACATTAACAGCCTCTGCTGGGACAATCCTTAAATACTGGAATGTGTTGAAGGAAAATACCCATTAGAAACTGTTAATACCAGCCTGTTGGTAGTGTGCTCAGACATGAGGTAGGTTGCCCTTGCCCCTGTTTATAGCAAAGTCCCTCTGTTAGCCTCCAGGCCGGGGACGATGAGGACTGAATGGTATGGGCAGTTCCGCCTTTAGCCATCTTAGTCATGAAGTACAGAGAGCTTTTCTAATGCCATTCATTTTTCTTTGCCGTGCTCAGCATGTCACAGTGTCATATTGCCACACGCTTACGAACAACACAACATGTCATACATGACATTATGTCTTTGTGTGTGTCACTGCCTGCTACATGTTTTATTCATAAAGTCAAACAGTGAGGAGTGTTCTTGTGCGTTAACCTTTCAGTCTTTCAGTTGAGTTCTACTTGATTGTCTGAGATCTTTTGAAGAACAATAGAGATGTGTTTTGGGGACAGGAAGGTTTTTATAGCAGCAAACTAAAGGTGAAGTGAAGCATACTGTTTATGGCGTACGTGTGTATGTGAGTGTGTGTGGGCTTACTGCCTTGGCTGCAGGCCACCTCATCAAAGTCACTTACTCAAACTCTTAGTGACGTGTGTAGCTCCGAGCACCTTGGCTTAAGTTACAGTTCCAGTAATAGAGAAAAAAGACCTCATACTTTCTGTTTGGCATCGATAATAATATCTTAGTTGCACTTCATCTCTCCCTCACTCTATCTTTTCCCTCTCCTTCTCCCACCTTCGCTCACCCTCTTTCTGCTTTTCACTCCCTTTTTCTCATTCCCGCTTTGAGAGCTTGCTGCAAACACATCCACCCCGAGCTTGACTGTTAAACTAAAGAGACAGTTTGCTGACAGGCCCGCAAACTACAAGCCAACAAGGAAGATTTATGAAAATATGCTGTCTGTCGTCTCTTATATACTTTAAAACTCCTCTTTATGTGAAAGGAAGGATGCGTGTGTTGGTGTGTTTGCGCTGTTCAAAGCAAAAGTGAGAGTTCCTCACCGTAACATGTTTTGATCTCGAGTGTTTCACACTTTGAATGACTTATTCACTGAAACTTACCACAGATCGTCCCAGGTAGCATCTTTGATCAGGTTGATGCACTAATGCGTGGTAGGCCTGGAATAAATGCATCTTTCACTTTAATTTTTCAATCGCTCTCCTTTAATAGGCTTCTTTCAGCTTTATTGCGCTGTTGAAATGAGAGCTGGTGACAGGGATGTCAACAGCAGTTTGTTTTGCACTATGTGGGAGAACAGTACCCTTCTCTGTTTCACACCGGACCTCTCGGCCAGGCGCTCAAACTGTCTTCCCCACACGTACACGGACGCCAGGCGGTATTACTGTCAATCTCTGAATCATTGTAGTGACGTGAGGAATCACCCCAGAGACACCTCTGCATTCTCCGAACCTACCTTCACCCCGCTGTCAAAATGAATTGGACGTTAATGTGCCATGACCATGCCAAACCACCGCGGGGGTTAGGGTGGAGGGGGTTGTGAAGTCGCTCTGCCACACAAGTTGCCGGCGTGCTTTCGTATTGATAAGCTTTCATTCCAGTGTATTCTCCAGAGCACAGCTGGGATCAGCTCCACTATGCTGCAGTTACCGTACGTTTTGATTTACACAGCAAAAATAAATCATTGGGTTAATGTACGGAATATTTTTTCTCCTATAGCAATCGGTCTTGACTTTAAATCCTCATTGGAGGTTAATCTATAGCTCTATCCCTCCCGTCACTTCTAAGTCACTTATGGTAAATTATGGCATTATGCATGAAAAATCCCCACCGTATAGACCAGACCATGATAAATTTTCAAGAACATCCCCCTTTGCTTGGAAAAAAATGACCACCTCGTCTCAGGATCCCTCCTGGAAGAAGAAAGACAACCTTCTGTAATAAATGTAAACGATGAAAGGAGGGGAAAAAAGTTTGCATGTGGCAGAGGGATTGATTTTTGTGATGAATTAGTTAGTGCGCTTTCAACTGTCAGGCTGTTAATTTATGAGTGTGCAAACTTCC
This sequence comes from Chanodichthys erythropterus, assembly GCF_024489055.1. Lineage (NCBI taxonomy): Eukaryota > Metazoa > Chordata > Actinopteri > Cypriniformes > Xenocyprididae > Chanodichthys > Chanodichthys erythropterus. The sequence goes on along the minus strand of NC_090233.1, from coordinate 34,150,381 downwards.
AAGTGTTTGGCTTGGCCGTTTAGCTCTGCCTCCCCTCAGCTCTCTGAGGTGACTGTAAAATGAAATATGGAGGCAGCGTGTTACTGTTTTATTTATTTCACTGCCTGGAGCTCTCACACAGCTATTTGTTCAAATACTCCAGAGTGCCGTGGAGAGCTTGATTCCTGCTCACATTAATAAAGATAATATTTTGCAGACCGAGTATAATGGTCGAAATGTCACCTCTAACAACGCTCGCTCTCTTTGACCGTAACTTAACAGGCGTCCTTTTTATTTGCTAGGGTTTTCTACCTGGTTTTAGGACTTTTTTTTTCTCGCTGTTTGCACATGTAAGGTTGTCCAAATGTCACCTAGAGTAATTTGGACGTTTTAGTTGTCAGTGTGCTTTATGGCTTTAGGTGCTGTTTCTCCTCTGTCAGTACTCTCTTAAAGGGATAGTTCACCCAAAAATGAAAATTCTATCATCATTTACTCACCCTCATGTCATTCCAAACATGTATGACCTTTATTTTTCTGTTGAAGACAAAATAAGATGCTTTATATAGTGTTTTAGCTGTTTTTGAAATAACAATTATATGAAATTGTATGAACCAGTGTTTTTTATTGTCAACTCAACTAAAATATAAATATTACACTTACCTCCATTGCCAGCAAGATAATTAACATTTTCAGATGCCCAGAAAGCTACTAAAGACATATTTAAAACAGTTCACGTGGTTCACAGTGGTTCAACCTTGATGTTAATAAGCAATGAGAACACTTTTTGTGTGCCAAAAAAAAAAAAAAAAACTTTATTAAACAATATCTAGTGATGGGTGATTTCAAAACACTGCTTCATGAAGCTTTGAAGCTTTACGAATCTTTTGTTTCGAATCAGCGTGTATCAAAATGACAAAGCCATGCCCCCAGTGGTAAACCATTGAAATTTCGAAAAACTTATAACATAAAGAAGCCTTGTTTACTAAAATCACGTGACTTTGGCAGTTTGATACCAACTCCGAACCACTGATTCAAAACAAAAGATTCATAAAGCTTTGAAGCTTCATGAAGCAGTGTTTTGAAATCGCCCATCACTAGATATTGTTGAATAAAGTCATTATTTTGTTTTTCTTTTTGGCACACAAAAAGTATTCTCGTCGCTTCATAGCATTAAGATTGAACCACTGTAGTCACGCGAACTGTTTTAAATATGTCTTTAGTAGCTTTCTGTGAGTTTGAAAGTGTCAGTTATCTAGCTGGCAATGGAGTCCTTACTGAACCACTGGATTTTATCAAAAATATCTTAATTTGTGTTCCGAAGATGAACGAAGGGCCTACAGGTGTGGAACGACATGAGGGTGAGTAATTAATGACAGAATTTTTCATTTTTGGGTGAACTAACGCTTTAAATGAAAAATAGAAATTAGAATTGCTAACCGAAATAAGGTTAGTTGCAGCACTAAAATTGGTAAAACTAAAACTGAAATAAAAATAAATTAACTAATAAAAAATTCCTGAAAATATAAAAATAAAAGCTAATTCAAAACATTAATAAATACTATTATGGTATATAAACAATACTAAAGTTACACTGGTATGGACATGATGTTTTTGTGTTGCACAAAAAGAAGAAAGAATGTTTGAAATGACATGGGGGTGAAAAAATGATGATAACATATTTATTTTTGGCTAAACTATCTGTTTAGCTCTTTTAAGTGACTTCACGTTAACTCTTGGTTTATCTTTAATGCCTGCCAGTGAGCAGACGCACACACATGGTCCTTGCCCTCCCAAGAGTTCCTGTCCTTCTAGAATAATAAAAGAGGGGTCATGCTCAGTGCCAACCTTTGGAGTAACAGAAGAAGACAGAAGAAAAGGGAGGGAGAGGAGGGTCAAAGCCAGGGGTTGTTAAAATACAGTCACAGACTTTGTCACAGCAGAAATTGTCCGAGATGAGCACAGAAGTCAGAACACGCAGCGGCACTTAGCTCGAGTTTAAGGCCGGGATGAGATCATCATGAGAGCAGAAGACCGGCGGGGAGGAGGAAGAAGAAGAAGAGGAGGCGGAGGAGTGCATGGGGAGATCTAAGGGATGCAGAAGTTGTATTTCACCCACAACTGTCCCATGACCCAGTGACCCTCACAGACCACAAGCTTCTGTGTATCAGTCTGACGGACGAATGGAGCGCTTGTCAGCAGGGGAGGGAGGCGCTCTCTCTCTCCCTCTCTCTCTGTGCTCAGGAGAGTCTGTGGCTGTGTGTGCATCTGCATCTGTGTGTGTATTTGGGCCTGTGTGTGTTCCTGAATTCCTGCAGAGTTCACGGCGAGGCCAGCCCCGTGGTGGAGTGTGCTGTGGGCTCATTAATTAAAGGCTGTGACAGTGGGACGGCAGGCTGTAATTGATGCCTCCTATGCAGCAGGGGGGCCGCTCAGACACACACTGAAAGGGTCACTGTTTAGACAGGCAAAACACGCAGTCAGGCGCACAACCGTATGAAAATACATACACACAGATTCTCATACATACTAAACTTATACAGACACTAGTCCAGGATACACACCCATGCGGTATGTTAGCTAAACTCTGTGTACTTTGAATCAGCACACGCTTTGGGTTTGGCGGTTTGAAAGAGTGTGTGTGTGCGTGTGTGTCTTTGCTCCCGTGACTCCTATTCCTTGTCAGTAAGGAATGAGAGATGACCTGTCAATAGTGAGGACAGACTGCCTCTTGTCAGGGTCCTCAGAGTTCCTGCTGGGCGTCCTTTGATCTGCCTGATGAATAATGAATAACAACTGACAGGCCGGGTCAGACACACAACCCTCTGAGAGCGCTTTGAGTGTGTGTGAACTTCTCAGTGGGAGGGGGGTTCACTTTCTCCCTTCTTAGTATGATTGGGCCCTCTCATGCTTTTCCAGTGTGTGTGTATGTGTGTGTGTGTGTGTGTGTGTGTGTGTGTGTGTGTGTGTGTGTGTCATCCTGTTGCATTACCAAGCAGTGTTGGAGGTGTGTGAGGAGACAGGTATGATTGAGTAGGCATGATAAAAGGGTCATTCAGAGGTCGTCTCCACGGTTCGGTTGTCACTCTGTACACACACACCCACACACAGCTTATGATCATAATATCTGCGGCACTTTCAAACATTAGTTTGGATTTTGTTATTGTTGAATGTACTATTCTACAAGATTGGTATTTACACACATACCTAAAAAAAGTTTCCTGTGTTTACTTTCATTTTTTGTATATTGAGTACATATCATGTATACCCTTAAAAAAAACAAAGTTTATTCACGTGTGCTATTAATATTAAAAACTAAAAAGTATACTTTCAGTCTACCTCTCAGAAATATACTTTATGTACTTCTCAGAAATATACCTTAAATCACACTTAAGTATACTTAACTTATACTGACAGCTTAAACTTACATTGTTTGAAAAGAAAAAAAAAAAATATATATATATATAACTTTTTTTTTTTTTTTTACAAAACCAATGTTCCTAATTCTGAGTATGTGAACATTTGAGTAGTCCACTGGTAGTGTATATAGGAATTAACTTCAAATCTACTTAACTTTCCCTGCCATTGACGGAATTTTCTGGCAATCCATGTTTTCACTGTTATATAGTAGGTGGCACTGTTACACATCTTCTGAAAAAATACAGAATGTCTGGATCAAAACACAGGCAAAGATGAAGCAGAAACAAGTGATTGAAGCATTGCGTATACAAATGTAAAATAGCGTGATCATCAAATATTAAACAGTATATAAATCAAAACTTCCTAATGCTACCAAATAATATGTTGACCCAGGAATAGGTATAGGACTGTGAAGCTTTGGATGTGCTGACAGAAGAAATGCACTCCATCTGTGTTTTGATTATCGTTCTGAATCTGATCCATATGTAGTCTTTGACAAAAACACCATTTTCTCAGCTTTTTTGTTCAAAATGTTCCTTTTTTTACGAAACTTAACCACATTCAATTGTTGATTTAAAAAAAAAAAAAGAATGCATAAAGCTAGAGTAAAATTGTTGTGGTTTAAAAGCAGAGGCTCTTTTCTTTCTTTTTTTTGTATTGCATGTTCAGATACAACAACAAAATATTATAACAAATATTAATTTGGGACTAAGCTTAAGCCTTGTCTGTGAAACTGGGGGTTAAAGTATACTTAAAAGTAAAGTATACTTAAATACTTTATACACTAAAAGGTGGGCCAATTTAGTCCCAAGTAGTATTTAAATAGTACACTTACATACTTAATAAAATTAACTTGAAGTTTACTTATTTTTTGTAAGGGTATACAGGCCCTGTGTCCCAATCTGTATTCTATCCCTCCTAAACAGTATGTGAAATTATAATAAGTGTGTCCCAAGCCATAGTTTGTTGCAAAGAGTATGCCAAAATATTCAAAGTGTGGATCCGTGCACACTTTAGTGGCTAATAACTTGCACTTGCACTTTGAAGGAGGATTTGGTTCAGAAAACACAAAATAAAAAAAATACTACAAATATCCCAATGTGCTCGAGTGACATTTAAGTAGATAGGTTTAGATAAAGGGCATGTTTTCATTTAACATGATAAAAAATATTTATTTAATGCTATATTTCACTTGCACCAATAATGTGAACTTTCATATAAGATCCATTTAGCCATTAACTTCTAAATGCATCTTTATGCAAAAATATGAGGAGAGTTCTCTATATGAAAGACCCACGACTGGCAGATCAACATTCTTCTCCAATACGATAGGAAATTAATTTAAATTAATTGTGGAGGATGTTAACTGTGACAAGATGATTGACAGGCCAGTTTAGGGTGACGGGATGCACATAACTATATGACAGAGTGCCTGTTAAAGGCATAATTTTATGATGTAATAATAGTTTGTGCCAAAGCTTGCCTACTAATCTGCTACACACTCAAAAGTATGTACTTTTTTTTCACAAAAAGAGTACATACTATTAGGGCGTATTATAAATAGGCAAATTGGGATGCAGCAGGGGTTTCCCAAACTGGTTTCGCCAACTCAGGAGATTTGTGAGTTGATGAAAAGATAATAATTAATTCAATCATAAAAATAGAAAATATAAGTAAGTGCATGATTTAAAAATAATCAAAATAAAACCCTTACTTAAAAAAAATGTTTGTTTACATGTGACCATTAACTAATGTCAGAGAACTGTGAGCATCCGAATGTGTTGTAAAATTATTGAAATATTAACTTATAATCTCAAGGGGATACTTCAAGTAAATATTCTACACTGTAAAACCCAATAAGTTCAGAATACTCAAAACATTTGAGGAAACTTATTACCTCAAAACATTTAAGTAATCGAACTCATTTTTTAAAGTTGGTAGAACTTAAAATTGTTTTGACAAGTGGGGCGGGGCTGAGAGCCATGGAAGCTGATCAAGGCCAGTGTGGTGCACAGGTGTCTCTCACTAACAATCCTGTCACCAGCATCCCTTGCCAAACTCATCATAATGTTAATTACATACAGTTAATGTACATAAACATCACATTCAGATCTTGGTTAAATGTTACATAGCAAATAACACATGCTATATAACTATCAGAGAGACTGTCATTACATACTTGCATATATGTAATCAAACAACATATGTGGTCTTAAATGTTTTGCAGCTCATCCTCAACCAAACCACAGGCTCTACTCTTCACCACAGTGGTAACCCTACAAAACTAACATAACAGAACCCCCCTGAATCCCAACATAACACAACATTAAACATTAACTTATATCTCCATTTGTTAATCTTGTGCAAAAACACACAAAATAACACTTAATTTCAACATTTATTTTATGGTCTGAAGCAAAGCATGCTGGGAATTAGAAATCTGCTGCAGCTCAACTCAATCATATTAAGTTCAGCTTAATACAATGAAATTTTGAGTTTGTGCAACTTTTTTCTATTAAGTACAATGAACTTTTATTATTATTTGAGTGAAACAAACTCATTTCATTTAATTAATATCACTGTTCGGTTTTACAGTATAGGTAAAAGAGGTTGGGGATACCTGCTGTGATATATTTATTGAAATATACATTGTTCATTTTATGTTGTCTATCATAAATCTATCTATCAGGGTTGTATGCCATTCAGAATTGAATTAAGAATGCCATTTAAATTAGTGAAGAAAATGCAGAATTGCAATTTGAATTTGAATGTAAGGGGGAAAAAAATCAATTAAAATCCCAAGAAATTCATATAACTAGATATATAACTTATATAATATTTAATATTTCCAGACTTTGTTTTCATTTTGATGATTACAGCTGGTTGCTCATCAAAATCAAAAAATCAGTATCTCAAATTATCAGAATATTTAATTTTTTAAATTCTATTAAATTACCATTCTTAGGGTATAAATACTGGGTTTAGGTCAGTAATCCCAACAGCAGTCATGGGGAAGTCTGCTGACTTGACAGTTGTCCAAAAGGCGATCATCAAGACCCTCTACAATGAGGGTAAGCCACAGAGGGTCATTGCTGAAAGAGCTGGCTGTTCGCAGAGTGCTGTGCAAAAGCATATTCTTGGAAAGTTGACTGGAAGGAAAAGGTGTGGTAGGAAAAGGTGTACAAGTGAAAGGAATGACCGCAGGCTTGAGAAGATTGTCAGGCGAAGACGATTTAGGAACTTAGGAGAGCTTCAAAAGGAGTGGACTGAAGCTGGAGTCAGTGCATCAAGAGCCACCACATACAGACATCTTCAGGAAATGGACTACAACTGTCACATTCCACATAACAAGCCACTTCTGAACCAAAGACAACGTCAGAAGCGTCTTACCTGGGCTAAGGAGAAAAAGAACTGGACTGTTGCTCAGTGGTCCAAAGTCCTCTTTTCAGATGAAAGTAAATTTTACAATTTATTTGGAAATCAAGGTCCCGGAGTCTGGAGGAAGAGTGGAGAGGCACAGAAACCATGTTGCTTGAAGTTCAATGTGAAGTTTCCACAGTCAGTGATGATTTGGGCTGCCATGTCATCTGCTGGTGTTGGTCCACTGTGTTTTCTGAAGTCCACAGTCAACACAATCATGTACCAGGAAATTTTAGAGCACTTCATGCTTCCTTCTGCTGACAAGCTTTATGGAGATGCTGATTTCATTTTCCATTTTCCAGGATATGGCACCTGCCCACACTGCCAAAGGTACCAAAAGCTGGTTCAATGACCATGGCGTTACTGTGCTTGATTGGCCAGCAAACTCGCCTGACCTGAACCCCATAGAGAATATATGGGGTATTGTCAAGAGGAAGATGAGAGCCACCAGACCCAACAATGCAGATGACCTGAAGGCCGCTATCAAAGCAACCTGGGCTTCCATTACACCTGAGCAGTGCCACAGGCTGATTGCCTCCATGCCACGCCAACCGAGTATTGAGTGCATAGAAATGAACATACTTTTCAGAAGCCTGACATTTCTGTTTAAAATATCCTTTTTTTATTGATCTTATGAAGTATTCTAATTTATTGAGATAGTGAATTGGTGGGTTTTTGTTAAATGTGAGCCAAAATCATCACAATTAAAAGAACCAAAGACTTAAAGTACTTCAGTCTGTGTGCATTGAATTTATTTAATACACGAGTTACACAATTTGACTTGAATTACTGAAATAAATAAACTTTTCCATGACATTCTAATTTATTGAGATGCACCTGTATGTATATATATATATATATATATATATATATATATATATATATATATATATATATATATACAACGGTTCTGTCTGGTTCTCGAATCTGATTGGCTGATAGCTGTGCGATATTTCAGTGATAACAGCACTCCTCCTACCTTTTCACCGTTTGTATCACTCTGCTTGAAGTGACCGTCATAGCGGACGAGCAAATCCACCGTAATTTTTAAGAATACTACTTGTTGTACCACAAACTGTAGTTTTAATAGTTTTTTAGACGAGAATGTAGTTGTTTAGACCTGAAATTGAACGTTTTCAGAGATGCGAGCTCCAGGGCGTCAGCAGCCGTTCAGTGTTTCTGTAACCGCCGAGAACAGCTTAATCTCGGCCAGTGCTTTGGGGATTTACCACTGGCACTTCTAGTGGTTAAACATGAGACATAATTCAATTTGAGTACATAAAATGGGCAACCTTTGGTCTTATTAATCTATTATTTGTTCCAGAGCAAGTCGAATCGTGCTATGTTAAATTTGATAATAATTAATGTTACCTTACATCCTTTATATAGCATATTGGCTACAACTAGACGGGAAATGTCAGACGAAGACTCTTCTCCGCTCTTCAAATACATAAAACATTAAACTTTATAGACAGTGTTTTTTGTTTAAAGAAAACACTTTACATTTTTTTTTTTCAAACAGATCTTTATTTACCTTTGCATTGCATAGACGAGATGACCAAACTGCGTGTGCACTTTATTCACGAGGTGAGGCGGATTTCTGAGTTTTGACTGACAGTTTGAGGATCCAATGGAGTTATGAGGTTTTGTCACAAGCTCTTTAAAATCCTTTTCATTCGTTAAATATTTGCAAAAACCCACATACAAGCGTAAAGGGTGACCTATATATATATATATATATATATATATATATATATATATATATATATATATATATATATATTTTAAATAACTAGTGCTTTACGTTTGACTGAACTTTTGCAAAAGGAAGTTGTTTTTGCGCTGTGGTGTTATGGATGTTTTGGAAAATTCCAATAGCTGTTAAAAAAAAAGGACAAATACAAGATCGCTTTCCTCAGCGGACATTCAAACAGACTTTTATAATGGATATAATATTATGGAGATCGACTTGAAGAATTTAATGCAGTATGTTAGACAGGTAATACTCTCTCAGGCGATCTTTCTCTCTCTCTCTCTCTCATACTGTACAAAATTAAATGAGATTCAATGAAGCGACTCAACGTTCCTTCGTTACTAGTTCTAAAATGACGTTTTAGAATTAGTAACGGAGGCTTGGTCCAACTGTCAACTTGAGATTTGAATCCGTGGCGGAAGGAAGTAGTGCTGCACAAAAGAGGTTTTTAAAGACACTCCGTTGTTTTTTTTTATTTGTTTACACACTCATGCCGTCGAACTGTTGTATAAACGCAATATCACACTCGTAGCCGTGCGATATGGCTGTATATCAGCACGCTGTGATTACCTACCTAACTACGGACGAATCACAGCACGCTGTGATTACCTACATAACTATGGACGAATCACAGCCTTGCTGATATACAGCCATATCGCACAGCTACTCGTGTTATATTGCTCATATATATATATATATATATATAATATATATATATATATATATATATACATATATATATATATATATGTAACAATTTTAAGTGAATTTTCGTCACTCCTTAATTCAAATTCCAAATTCACATTCCTGAGCGGTGTCACCAGTTTAATTCCCTTATATCATTGGAAAACCTGTATGATTTTTCGTTGAAGGTTTGAAAAATAACAGCAGTTCAGGAGTTTCCTTCACCTTTCATCCAATCAAAATGTACATTTCTTAAAAGAGTTTTCTAGCACATTCTGAAGTGAAGAGTGTTTTCCAGGGCTCAACGAGTTGGGCCAGTGCTTAGAATTATTACTTGCCCTGCCAACATCTTCACTGGCCCCACTATAAAAGATTGATCAATTTCAACTTTTTTTTAAAGCAATGTATTTTTCTATTTACTAGAAATATTCAATTCTGAATTTTGCTCAATCCTGCTTCTATTTCTAATATTTTTCTAATGAAGCTTTCACACACATACTGCCTGTCTCACTCAGTGAAGCAAAAAGTGTCTTTTCAGAGGAATTAAAAGTGAAAGGTGAGAATGACGGGCAGGTGTGGATGTCTGGGTCAGGCTCTGGTCGTGACCACTGCTGCAGGACTTTAGAGGTCAACACCAGGGCTACAGAGAGAGAGAGAGAGAGACTAGGGTGAAAGCCCTGGATCCTGGTTCCTGGTTCCTGTTTGTTAGTTTAGACCCTGCTGTCACACACACAAATGCTTGCATGCCCCTGGGCCAAACTCCCCAGTTCATGTAGGAGTCAAGAGGCTGAGGAACAGGAGAATGTGGTTTCAGCTGCTTAAAGCCATCAGTGAAGTTTCAGTCTATTAGGCTCGGAAATCACATTTGCAACAGGTCTGGTTGTAGTTAGCCAGGGCCCCATTTCAGAGTCATGCGCATGTGTGTGTGCACGCCGGTTGTTAATTTGTCTTCAAAGATCTCGCGTACTTACCAAGACCTACGCTGAGATCACTTTATCGCTGGGATTTGCAGCACGGAGCGCTTGGTCCTCACCCCAAGCTCTGTTAAAGCTCTGAGATCACACACTCTGTCAAACACTCACACTGTCAGACACACCCTGCATGACACTTTGACAGATTGAGACATGAAGAGACTTTTTTTAAATACTACCTGTTGTTGATGGGGTGAGGTCAATGAATGAATGACTGGGATCAGCCTTTAATCTAGTAGTTACTCATTTCCTTTATCTGATGACATTATCATTGAAAGGGGTGTGGGAGATCATTTTGGTGAATTCTTTTCATAACACTTGATATTAAGAAACTCCCTTTTTAATAATGCTTTAGAACACATTTTTATGGCATGTTAACTAGACCTACAACTGACATGTTAACCAGACTTACTGTCAATGTCAAACTTTACGGAAACAGCTTTGTGAAAACATCATAAATATGCTGCTTGGCAGAAAGTTGGCATGAGATGTGACTTCAAACAGATGAATTCAGATTTGCTTTGAAGGTTTGAAAAATAGCGACAGGTTCAGGATTTTCACCACCTTTCACCCAGTTAAAATATACATTTTTCTAAAGCATTTTCTAGTGCATCCTGAGATTATGGTGTTTTGAGTGTTTTTTGCTTGTTTGTCTTTTAAAAATTACTATGTGGTAGTTAAGGTGTTCAGGATGGTTGCCAGGGCTCAACAAAGAAGTTTTTTTTTTCTGCTGGCAAGCTGGGCCAGTACAATTTTTACTTGGCCTGCCAACATTTTCATTGGCCCCACTATAAAGAATGATCTTCTTATTTTTAATGTTTAGCAATATATTTTTATATTTGCTTGAAATGTTTATATTTTTCATTAAAGTGAGCGTTCACTCAAAAATGAAATTGCTGTCATGTTCCAAACCTGTAATATTTTTTTCTTCTGTTGAACATAAAAGATATAAAAAATGTTGGTAACCAAACATTAATATATATTCATTTGTGTTCAACCGAAGAAAGAAAGTCATATGGGTTTGGAACGGCATGAGGGTGAGTAAATTATGTAAATTGTTATTTACAAAACAACAACAACAAAATTATACAGCTATAATGTAACTCCATAAATTCATAAACTGATGTAGTTTTCACCAAATTTTTACTGATGTTTTTAACTGTCTTTATTTTGAACTTGACAGTTTCATCCATGTTAGCCAGATAACATGATCTTGGTGACAAATTAAGTTTGAATTTTATTAAATTAAATTTAAGTTTGCAAAGCATAAAACAATATGTAACATGATAACTGAATGTAAGATTTTCAGTGGCAATGCAAAAATGGCCCATAATTCAAGTCCTTAGCAAAAGGTCTGCAATTTACATGCCATAGTATTTTGAACAAGTCTCTGAGAGAGAAAGTGTGCATCATCTCATTGATCTGAGTCAAGATCATTCCTATAAATGAGTGTGACTGCAGGAGGGAAGGTGCTGTTGACATTTAAGTAGACAAGCTAGGCAGCAATCAGCACACACACACACACTACTGAACTCTTCACTCCATAGTGTAAATACAAGCGCCCTCATATCCCCCTCTATAGAGTTTACGGGAAAGACAGCACCAATAGAGAAGTGTCCAAACAACATGAGTTATCACCCTGCGGACACTCAGAGCACTCAGAGAGGAGACGCTAAGCAAACATGGCCAAAAATAAAAGACAAACAGGAATAAATCTAACACTGTGAACCTTCAAGGAAGGAGAAGGAACGAGTGATTTATTGGCGTATTGGTGTAGAATTTACAGTGAGAGAAAAAAGCGTGTTTCCCCCCGTTTAACCCCAACTGCTGACAGCGATCCTCCATGTCCTGCATACCTACAAACAAAAGAGATCAGGACTCGCTCTCACGCCACCATGCCAGACACAGATAACACCGACGTCACCCGAAATGTGTGTGTGTGTGTGTGTGTGTGTGCTTTAAGTGCAGTAATGGAGGCTGAGGAGGAACGGTGTTATGTGGTGCAGCTTGGCAGGCCTGAGGTTGTAGGGTGTCAAAGTGATGTAATAATAGTTACCAAGCGATGAAAGAAGTCTGCGTCTCATTTTCTACATCAGGCTGGAGGAAGAGAGAGATGGTGAGTTCGCTGTGGCGATAGGGTGGGGGGGGGTGTATGTGAGCGATATATGAGTGTTGAGAGAGCAAGGGAAAAGAGAGGAAAGAGAGAGGGAGAAAAAAAAAGAGTAAGTGAGCCAAAAGCTCAAGATTTGACGTGGGCGTTTTTCTGACAGCTATAATTCTCCAGCCTACAGAATTTCATCAACACGAGTTGTGTTA